>NC_136618.1:33860647-33890647 GCF_933228915.1 Telmatherina bonti
AGAACTGGTTTTCCTGGTGCAGAGAACTGGTTTTCCTGGTGCAGAGAACTGGTTTTCCTGCTGCAGAGAACTGGTTTTCCTGCTGCAGAGAACTGGTTTTCCTGCTGCAGAGAACTGGTTTTCCTGCTGCAGAGAACTGGTTTTCCTGCTGCAGAGAACTGGTTTTCCTGGTGCAGAGAACTGGTTTTCCTTCTGCAGAGAACTGGTTTTCTTGCTGCAGAGAACTGGTTTTCCTGCTGCAGAGAACTGGTTTTCCTGCAGCAGAGAACTGGTTTTCCTGCAGCAGAGAACTGGTTTTCCTGGTGCAGAGAACTGGTTTTCCTGGTGCAGAGAACTGGTTTTCCTGCTGCAGAGAACTGGTTTTCCTGCTGCAGAGAACTGGTTTTCCTGCTGCAGAGAACTGGTTTTCCTGCAGCAGAGAACTGGTTTTCCTGCTGCAGAGAACTGGTTTTCCTTCTGCAGAGAACTGGTTTTCCTTCTGCAGAGAACTGGTTTTCCTGCTGCAGAGAACTGGTTTTCCTGCTGCAGAGAACTGGTTTTCCTTCTGCAGAGAACTGGTTTTCCTGCTGCAGAGAACTGGTTTTCCTGCTGCAGAGAACTGGTTTTCCTGCAGCAGAGAACTGGTTTTCCTGCTGCAGAGAACTGGTTTTCCTGCAGCAGAGAACTGGTTTTCCTGCAGCAGAGAACTGGTTTTCCTGGTGCAGAGAACTGGTTTTCCTGCTGCAGAGAACTGGTTTTCCTGGTGCAGAGAACTGGTTTTCCTGCAGCAGAGAACTGGTTTTCCTGCTGCAGAGAACTGGTTTTCCTGCTGCAGAGAACTGGTTTTCCTGGTGCAGAGAACTGGTTTTCCTGGTGCAGAGAACTGGTTTTCCTGCTGCAGAGAACTGGTTTTCCTGGTGCAGAGAACTGGTTTTCCTGCAGCAGAGAACTGGTTTTCCTGGTGCAGAGAACTGGTTTTCCTGCAGCAGAGAACTGGTTTTCCTGCAGCAGAGAACTGGTTTTCCTGCTGCAGAGAACTGGTTTTCCTGCTGCAGAGAACTGGTTTTCCTGCTGCAGAGAACTGGTTTTCCTGCTGCAGAGAACTGGTTTTCCTGCTGCAGAGAACTGGTTTTCCTGCAGCAGAGAACTGGTTTTCCTGCAGCAGAGAACTGGTTTTCCTGCAGCAGAGAACAGGTTTTCCTGCTGCAGAGAACTGGTTTTCCTGCTGCAGAGAACTGGTTTTCCTGGTGCAGAGAACTGGTTTTCCTGCTGCAGAGAACTGGTTTTCCTGCTGCAGAGAACTGGTTTTCCTGCTGCAGAGAACTGGTTTTCCTGCAGCAGAGAACTGGTTTTCCTGCTGCAGAGAACTGGTTTTCCTGCAGCAGAGAACTGGTTTTCCTGGTGCAGAGAACTGGTTTTCCTGCTGCAGAGAACTGGTTTTCCTGGTGCAGAGAACTGGTTTTCCTGCAGCAGAGAACTGGTTTTCCTGGTGCAGAGAACTGGTTTTCCTGCTGCAGAGAACTGGTTTTCCTGCTGCAGAGAACTGGTTTTCCTGCTGCAGAGAACTGGTTTTCCTGCTGCAGAGAACTGGTTTTCCTGCAGCAGAGAACTGGTTTTCCTGGTGCAGAGAACTGGTTTTCCTGCTGCAGAGAACTGGTTTTCCTGCTGCAGAGAACTGGTTTTCCTGCTGCAGAGAACTGGTTTTCCTGCTGCAGAGAACTGGTTTTCCTGGTGCAGAGAACTGGTTTTCCTGCAGCAGAGAACTGGTTTTCCTGCAGCAGAGAACTGGTTTTCCTGCAGCAGAGAACTGGTTTTCCTGCAGCAGAGAACTGGTTTTCCTGCAGCAGAGAACTGGTTTTCCTGGTGCAGAGAACTGGTTTTCCTGCTGCAGAGAACTGGTTTTCCTGCAGCAGAGAACTGGTTTTCCTGCAGCAGAGAACTGGTTTTCCTGCTGCAGAGAACTGGTTTTCCTGGTGCAGAGAACTGGTTTTCCTGCAGCAGAGAACTGGTTTTCCTGCTGCAGAGAACTGGTTTTCCTGCTGCAGAGAACTGGTTTTCCTGCAGCAGAGAACTGGTTTTCCTGCTGCAGAGAACTGGTTTTCCTGCAGCAGTGAACTGGTTTTCCTGCTGCAGAGAACTGGTTTTCCTGCAGCAGAGAACTGGTTTTCCTGCAGCAGAGAACTGGTTTTCCTGGTGCAGAGAACTGGTTTTCCTGCTGCAGAGAACTGGTTTTCCTGGTGCAGAGAACTGGTTTTCCTGCAGCAGAGAACTGGTTTTCCTGCTGCAGAGAACTGGTTTTCCTGCAGCAGAGAACTGGTTTTCCTGCTGCAGAGAACTGGTTTTCCTGGTGCAGAGAACTGGTTTTCCTGCTGCAGAGAACTGGTTTTCCTGCTGCAGAGAACTGGTTTTCCTGCAGCAGAGAACTGGTTTTCCTGCAGCAGAGAACTGGTTTTCCTGCAGCAGAGAACTGGTTTTCCTGCTGCAGAGAACTGGTTTTCCTGCAGCAGAGAACTGGTTTTCCTGCTGCAGAGAACTGGTTTTCCTGGTGCAGAGAACTGGTTTTCCTGCAGCAGAGAACTGGTTTTCCTGCTGCAGAGAACTGGTTTTCCTGCAGCAGAGAACTGGTTTTCCTGCTGCAGAGAACTGGTTTTCCTGCAGCAGAGAACTGGTTTTCCTGCAGCAGAGAACTGGTTTTCCTGCAGCAGAGAACTGGTTTTCCTGCTGCAGAGAACTGGTTTTCCTGCAGCAGAGAACTGGTTTTCCTGGTGCAGAGAACTGGTTTTCCTGCTGCAGAGAACTGGTTTTCCTGCTGCAGAGAACTGGTTTTCCTGCAGCAGAGAACTGGTTTTCCTGCAGCAGAGAACTGGTTTTCCTGGTGCAGAGAACTGGTTTTCCTGCTGCAGAGAACTGGTTTTCCTGGTGCAGAGAACTGGTTTTCCTGCTGCAGAGAACTGGTTTTCCTGGTGCAGAGAACTGGTTTTCCTGCAGCAGAGAACTGGTTTTCCTGCAGCAGAGAACTGGTTTTCCTGGTGCAGAGAACTGGTTTTCCTGCTGCAGAGAACTGGTTTTCCTGCTACAGAGAACTGGTTTTCCTGGTGCAGAGAACTGGTTTTCCTGCAGCAGAGAACTGGTTTTCCTGCAGCAGAGAACTGGTTTTCCTGGTGCAGAGAACTGGTTTTCCTGCTGCAGAGAACTGGTTTTCCTGGTGCAGAGAACTGGTTTTCCTGCTGCAGAGAACTGGTTTTCCTGCTGCAGAGAACTGGTTTTCCTGCTGCAGAGAACTGGTTTTCCTGCTGCAGAGAACTGGTTTTCCTGCAGCAGAGAACTGGTTTTCCTGGTGCAGAGAACTGGTTTTCCTGCTGCAGAGAACTGGTTTTCCTTCTGCAGAGAACTGGTTTTCCTGGTGCAGAGAACTGGTTTTCCATCTGCAGAGAACTGGTTTTCCTGCAGCAGAGAACTGGTTTTCCTGCAGCAGAGAACTGGTTTTCCTGCTGCAGAGAACTGGTTTTCCTGGTGCAGAGAACTGGTTTTCCTGCAGCAGAGAACTGGTTTTCCTGCTGCAGAGAACTGGTTTTCCTGCTGCAGAGAACTGGTTTTCCTGCAGCAGAGAACTGGTTTTCCTGCAGCAGAGAACTGGTTTTCCTTCTGCAGAGAACTGGTTTTCCTGCTGCAGAGAACTGGTTTTCCTGCAGCAGAGAACTGGTTTTCCTGCTGCAGAGAACTGGTTTTCCTGGTGCAGAGAACTGGTTTTCCTGCTGCAGAGAACTGGTTTTCCTGCAGCAGAGAACTGGTTTTCCTTCTGCAGAGAACTGGTTTTCCTGGTGCAGAGAACTGGTTTTCCTTCTGCAGAGAACTGGTTTTCCTGGTGCAGAGAACTGGTTTTCCTTCTGCAGAGAACTGGTTTTCCTTCTGCAGAGAACTGGTTTTCCTTCTGCAGAGAACTGGTTTTCTTGCTGCAGAGAACTGGTTTTCCTGCTGCAGAGAACTGGTTTTCCTGGTGCAGAGAACTGGTTTTCCTGCAGCAGAGAACTGGTTTTCCTGCAGCAGAGAACTGGTTTTCCTGCTGCAGAGAACTGGTTTTCCTGCTGCAGAGAACTGGTTTTCCTGGTGCAGAGAACTGGTTTTCCTGCTGCAGAGAACTGGTTTTCCTGCTACAGAGAACTGGTTTTCCTGGTGCAGAGAACTGGTTTTCCTGCAGCAGAGAACTGGTTTTCCTTCAGCAGAGAACTGGTTTTCCTGCAGCAGAGAACTGGTTTTCCTGCTGCAGAGAACTGGTTTTCCTGGTGCAGAGAACTGGTTTTCCTGGTGCAGAGAACTGGTTTTCCTGCTGCAGAGAACTGGTTTTCCTGCAGCAGAGAACTGGTTTTCCTGCTGCAGAGAACTGGTTTTCCTGCAGCAGAGAACTGGTTTTCCTGCTGCAGAGAACTGGTTTTCCTGCAGCAGAGAACTGGTTTTCCTGGTGCAGAGAACTGGTTTTCCTGCTGCAGAGAACTGGTTTTCCTGCAGCAGAGAACTGGTTTTCTTGCTGCAGAGAACTGGTTTTCCTGGTGCAGAGAACTGGTTTTCCTGCTGCAGAGAACTGGTTTTCCTGCTGCAGAGAACTGGTTTTCCTGCAGCAGAGAACTGGTTTTCCTGCAGCAGAGAACTGGTTTCCTTGCTGCAGAGAACTGGTTTTCCTGCTGCAGAGAACTGGTTTTCCTGCTGCAGAGAACTGGTTTTCCTGCTGCAGAGAACTGGTTTTCCTGCTGCAGAGAACTGGTTTTCCTGCTGCAGAGAACTGGTTTTCCTGCTGCAGAGAACTGGTTTTCCTGCTGCAGAGAACTGGTTTTCCTGCTGCAGAGAACTGGTTTTCCTGCAGCAGAGAACTGGTTTTCCTGCTGCAGAGAACTGGTTTTCCTGCAGCAGAGAACTGGTTTTCCTGCAGCAGAGAACTGGTTTTCCTGCAGCAGAGAACTGGTTTTCCTGCAGCAGAGAACTGGTTTTCCTGCAGCAGAGAACTGGTTTTCCTGCTGCAGAGAACTGGTTTTCCTGCAGCAGAGAACTGGTTTTCCTGGTGAACAGAAGTGTCTTTCCTCTTGCAGTTCCCACAAATGTCATGCAGACAGGGATGAAAACGAAAGTATCCTCTAATCTCTCTGGAGGTGAAAACAACAAAGCCAGAGAGGAGGATCAGAGGAGGATGGATGGAGACGATGAGAAGGTGGGAAGATATTTTTAACAGAGAAAATGAAGAATAGATTGGAGGGTTGGTGCCGAGCAGCACATCAAAGAGCCGACTGGAAAATCACGTTGATTTCTACTCCCTTATGTACGGAAATGGGAGCGTAAGTTTGGAACATTTTCGCCACTAGTTCCATGAGGCTTTATGTTGCCATGGTGATCAAGTCAACTAGTGGGCAGTAATGAGTTTTATCCAAACTTTGACGTCAGTTTCTGACACTGATGGCAATGCACTGCTGACACGTTAGACATGTTGGACACGCTGGACACGTTGGACACGCTGGACACGTTGGACACGCTGGACACGTTGGACACGTTGGACACGCTGGACACGTTGGATACGTTGGACACGTTGGACACGCTGGACACGCTGGACACGTTGGACACGCTGGACACGTTGGACACGCTGGACACGTTGGACACGCTGGACACGCTGGACACGTTGGACACGTTGGACACGCTGGACACGTTGGACACGTTGGACACGCTGGACACGTTGGATACGTTGGACACGCTGGACACGTTGGACACGTTGGACACGCTGGACACGCTGGACACGTTGGATACGTTGGACACGCTGGACACGCTGGACACGTTGGACACGTTGGACACGTTGGACACGCTGGACACGTTGGACACGTTGGACACGCTGGACACGTTGGATACGTTGGACACGTTGGACACGCTGGACACGTTGGACACGCTGGACACGTTGGATACGTTGGACACGCTGGACACGTTGGACACGCTGGACACGTTGGACACGTTGGACACGCTGGACACGTTGGACACGCTGGACACGTTGGATACGTTGGACACGTTGGACACGCTGGACACGCTGGACACGTTGGACACGCTGGACACGCTGGACACGTTGGACACGCTGGACACGCTGGACACGTTGGACACGCTGGACACGTTGGACACGTTGGACACGCTGGACACGCTGGACACGTTGGACACGCTGGACACGTTGGACACGCTGGACACGCTGGACACGTTGGACACGCTGGACACGTTGGACACGCTGGACACGCTGGACACGTTGGACACGCTGGACACGTTGGACACGCTGGACACGCTGGACACGTTGGACACGCTGGACACGTTGGACACGCTGGACACGCTGGACACGTTGGACACGTTGGACACGCTGGACACGCTGGACACGTTGGACACGCTGGACACGTTGGATACGTTGGACACGTTGGACACGCTGGACACGCTGGACACGTTGGACACGCTGGACACGTTGGATACGTTGGACACGCTGGACACGTTGGACACGCTGGACACGCTGGACACGTTGGACACGCTGGACACGCTGGACACGTTGGACACGCTGGACACGTTGGACACGTTGGACACGCTGGACACGCTGGACACGTTGGACACGCTGGACACGTTGGACACGCTGGACACGCTGGACACGTTGGACACGCTGGACACGCTGGACACGTTGGACACGTTGGACACGCTGGACACGCTGGACACGTTGGACACGCTGGACAATTTCTTTTCTTGAAAAGCTTACACCATCGCCATGGTCTTCCTCTTGTTCTCTGGTTTGATAGTTTTGCTCGCGCATGTTGGCTACTGAAGGCAGCACAGTGGTACAGTGGTTCGCACTGTGGCCTCACAGCAAGAAGGTCACTGGTTCAATCCTGGGTTTGGACAGTTTCTGTGTGGAGTTTGCATGTTCTCCCCATGTATGCGTGGATTCTCTCTGGGTACTCCAGCTTCCTCCCACCATCCAAAGACATGCATGTTAGGTGAATTGGGTACTCTACACTCCTCCCTAGGAGTGAGTGGTTGTTTGTCTCTGTGTGGTCCTGTGATGGGCTGTCCAGGTGTACCCCACCTTTTGCCAGCTGGGAGGCTCCCGCTCCCCACGACCCTGAATTGGATTAAGCGTGTTGGAAAATGAATGAATGATGTTAGCTACTGCTCACCATAATGGTTTTCCATTGGTAATACATCTGCAAGGCCGGTGAAAACACACAAATTCTGCACGTAAAAGATGCAGGACATGGGCGAACGTCTACCTCCTGCAGCCAGCAGGTATGGGCCGTCACTGGGACATGTCTGTGGTAAAGACTGGCCACTAACCATTTTATAGTGGGAACAGAAGAGACACTGATTGGAATAAGACTTTTCCTCCATCTACTACTCCCCTCTTATCTGTTGGTCCTGCTTCCTCCTCTTCCAGCCAGTCTAATGAGGGCGGTGGTTATAATTGAACCCCGGCCAACGTCCCTCCTAACTGCACTGTCTGACCGTTACACATGGCCGGCTTTCCCCAGCCTTTTTAATCCTCCCCTCCTCTTATTTCTCTCTCATCCCATCTCTCCTCCCCCCTGTTGCTCCTCTTTACTCTCCCCTTCCCTCATTCCCTCCCACTCATTTCTCTCCCCCTTCCTGTCTCTTTCCATCCTCCATCTCTGTCTCATTTTACTTCGTCTCAGCGAGGAATCGCGTTGACCCAGTGTGTCTGATGGCATGACTTTACTTCAGTCGGAGGGAAAATTACTGGGACTCTCGAATGGACTTTACATTTCTCATATATCTAAAAAAATTATGTTTATTCTGGACATAACCCAACTGATGAAAGTTAAGCAGACCTGTCATGTAAACGCCTGTTTTATCAGCCAATGGTGTATTTTTTATACTTATTTTTACTGGAACCAAACACACAACCCCAGTTCCAACTAGTCAGTGAGGACCCTTTGTAAAATGTAAATCAAGTCAAGATGGTGATGGAGGAACCGCCCAATAGCTTTTCAGACAACCTCCGGGTGATATCACTGAGACTCTGGACACTTTTTATATACAGTCTGAGGCAGAGGTGGCCAATTCTGGTCCTCGATGGCCGCAGTTCTGCAAGTGCAGGAGTTTCCCTGCTGCAACACACTTGACACAGATCAATGGCTAAATAGCAAACAACTGCAGAGCTTGATATGAAACTAATTAAATCTGATGTGTGTCAGGTGTGTTGCAGGAGGGAAACTCCAAACAGTTGCAAGACTGCAGCCTTAAGGACCAGAGTTGATCAACCACTGGTCTATGGAATCATGTCAGTTTCGCCGCCTAATGCCGATAATGGATCAGTTCCAACTCTCGTAATATTTCATTTATGTTCTTTTGGGATTTGTAAATCATGGCATTCTGTTTGTATTTACAGTTTAGATACAGTTCAGTATTTACTAACAAATTTACTCTCAAGAGCCAATTTGGGCTGAAATGTCTCCTTGTAGTAAGTCCTGAACGTTAACAAAGGTCATGAAAAAACTATTACAGGACTTATCAGTCAGTGAGATCTGGATGTAGAGTCATGGTCATGTCGATATTTCTTTGCCAACAACGTGACAAATGCTGGTCTGATAAATGGACTATTGATTTGCATCTCACATGGTGATACATTGCCAAGCTGAAGCACCTTTTGAATGTGGCATTAGCACCGATTAGCTCTTTACTTTTCCTCCTGAGAGCTGTCTCACAAGCCACAGATGACAAATGCACCTGGGCAGGCAGTCTGATGCCTCATCTATAGATCTGTTCAGATAAAGCACGGTGAAAATGGGGCATCTGACACAGCTCTGGCAGTCATTACGGTTTTATTTACATCGGTGGTAGAAAAAGGTCAAAACCCTTGTAGTTTATAATCAGGAATATAGTTCTTATTTTGCAGAGGAGCTCCACTGATGTGATGATTGTTTTTAACTACAGCAAAGAGATACCTAAAGAAAAACTCCCAAAAGCTGACATTTTTACCTCTTCAAGGTGTTCTCATGACTTTTTAACTAAAGTTCTCTTAAAAGAGGAATGTTTGTGTTGCTACATGTCTGTGGTGACTGGAAATTACAATTTAAGGTGTTCATTTATCTTAAGAGACTGGTTAGAAACGATCGAAGGTCCTTGCCAGGAGGGAGTAAATCTCAAACTGAAGCTGGAAATGAAGTTTAACAAGCTGTTCAGTCCAAAATCTGCCCAGTGTGAGTACAAGTTGTGCAGCATATTCTTTAATTAGACTGTAATCCTAGATGCAGACTGTATTCTTATTTGCTTGCATGATATCTAAAATATCCTGGAAAGAAATCCTATAAGAAATATAGACAAGACAGCTAAAAGTGTGTCAAGGATAATGGTGCTCTGTTGTCATTTTCTCCCTCCATTGGTAGGTGAGGAGGTACAGGCTTATGGTACATCATTCCCAAATAGGAGAGAGGAAATTCTCTGACAAGTTGAGCCAGGTTTTAATTTTCCAAAGTATGGAGCAAAAAGTGGAGGATGTGCTTATGTCAGCCCCATTTGAAGGAAAAAAACAACTAGATCCCATTGCATAATCGCATTGTGAACAGATATTTTTGCTTGATTTCTTCTGAACCTCAGTCATCCCCTTCTTAATTAGGGTTTTCTTACTCTGTAGTTACAGTCAATAAAGCATTAGGGCTGAAAATAAATTCATCTTCGTTTGACTCAAAGGCTTTTTAAAGATACAGTCAGAATCTTGATATGTCCACTTCATTATAGCTGCATTCACATCATCTAAATTCCTTTCAGCCAACAGGGAACTGGATTTGCCACAAGAAATGGCATCTTTCCGAGAAAATTGCAAAGATCAGACCAGAATTATAACAGACCAGGAGTGGATCAGACCAGGAGCGGATCAGACCAGGAATACGGAATGGATCAGACCAGGAGCGGATCAGACCAGGAGCGGATCAGACCAGGAATACGGAATGGATCAGACCAGGGATGGGTCAGACCAGGGATGGATCAGACCAGGGATGGGTCAGACTAGGGATGGATCAGACCAGGAGTGGGTCAGACCAGGGATGGATCAGACCAGGAGCGGATCAGACCAGGGATGGATCAGACCAGGGATGGATCAGACCAGGAGCGGATCAGACCAGGAATACGGAATGGATCATACCAGGAGCGGATCAGACCAGGAGTGGGTCAGACCAGGAGCGGGTCAGACCAGGAATGGATCAGACCAGGAGCGGATCAGACCAGGGATGGATCAGACCAGGAGCGGATCAGACCAGGAATACGGAATGGATCATACCAGGAGTGGGTCAGACCAGGAATGGATCAGACCAGGAATGGATCAGACCAGGAGCGGATCAGACCAGGAATACGGAATGGATCATACCAGGAGCGGATCAGACCAGGAGTGGGTCAGACCAGGAGCGGGTCAGACCAGGAATGGATCAGACCAGGAGCGGATCAGACCAGGGATGGATCAGACCAGGAGTGGGTCAGACCAGGAATGGATCAGACCAGGAGCGGATCAGACCAGGGATGGATCAGACCAGGAGCGGATCAGACCAGGAATACGGAATGGATCATACCAGGAGCGGATCAGACCAGGAGTGGGTCAGACCAGGAGCGGGTCAGACCAGGGATGGATCAGACCAGGAGTGGGTCAGACCAGGAATGGATCAGACCAGGAGCGGATCAGACCAGGGATGGATCAGACCAGGAGCGGATCAGACCAGGAATACGGAATGGATCATACCAGGAGCGGATCAGACCAGGAGTGGGTCAGACCAGGAGCGGGTCAGACCAGGAATGGATCAGACCAGGAGCGGATCAGACCAGGGATGGATCAGACCAGGAGTGGGTCAGACCAGGAATGGATCAGACCAGGAGCGGATCAGACCAGGGATGGATCAGACCAGGAGCGGATCAGACCAGGAATACGGAATGGATCATACCAGGAGCGGATCAGACCAGGAGTGGGTCAGACCAGGAGCGGATCAGACCAGGAATGGATCAGACCAGGAGCGGGTCAGACCAGGAATGGATCAGACCAGGAGCGGATCAGACCAGGGATGGATCAGACCAGGAGTGGGTCAGACCAGGAATGGATCAGACCAGGAGCGGATCAGACCAGGGATGGATCAGACCAGGAGTGGGTCAGACCAGGAATGGATCAGACCAGGAGCGGATCAGACCAGGGATGGATCAGACCAGGAGTGGGTCAGACCAGGAGCGGATCAGACCAGGGATGGATCAGACCAGGAGCGGATCAGACCAGGAATACGGAATGGATCATACCAGGAGTGGGTCAGACCAGGAATGGATCAGACCAGGAGCAGATCAGACCAGGAATACGGAATGGATCAGACCAGGAGCGGATCAGACCAGGAGTGGGTCAGACCAGGAGCGGATCAGACCAGGAGCGGATCAGACCAGGAGCGGATCAGACCAGGGATGGATCAGACCAGGGATGGATCTAGACAAGAGTATAACAAACCAGGGGTCATATTCACAAAGAATCTTAGGGATAAACTAGCTTCTAAACGTGAAAATGGTTAGGAGTTACGGGGACGAAGAGTAAACCAAAGAGGGAATCCACCAACGGCTGCTGACAGTAGTCCATAGAACCAGATCAACAGGTGTGTTTAGAGTTTGGATTTAAACAAAGATAAACAGTCAATGTTACAGATGTCTGGTAGGAGAGAATTCCAGAGCTAAGGAGACGAGTAACCGAATGTTCCTCTTTGCTGAGGAACAGTGAGGTGGATGGAGGAGGATGATCTGAGGGAGCAGGTAGGGACTACAATGTGTAAAAGATCCGACAGATAAGGAGAGCGAGGTTATGGATGGCTTTGAATGTGTTGAGTTAACCGGGATCCAGTGCAGCTGCTGCAAGATCGCGGTGATTTGGTGAAAAGAGGGAGCCATGGGGAAGATGTGTGGCCGAAATTTGGACCATCTGATGTTTATGGAGATATTTCTGGGGTGGCCAAAGAGAAGTGAATTGCAGTAGTCAATACGGGAGGTAACAAGACTGTGGACAAGAACAGAGGTCTCTCCCCCCCTTCTCTCAGGCGGGGAGAGAAGACCAAAGACGAGAAAGGTTATGTAGATGGAGAATGCAAAATGTGTCATGTTGTTGATATGAGCATGAATAGGGCTGGGTATCATTCAGAATTTTTTGATACTGGTACCGGTACCGATACCTTCACTTCAAAACCGGTTCCTCAATGATACTTTTTTCGATACTTATTTTATAAAATCCATTGTGACAAAAATAAAATTACATTACACATTATCGATAAATTGTTAGTTTTATTTTTCAGCTTTGGCTTTCTTCCACTCAAAAATTAGTTTTCCAACATCAATTTAAATGCAAATTTTTAGTGCAAAAGAACAGTTGCAAACAAGTTCCAAGTCAGCATCTGGTGCTCATTGCTGCAGACTAAACACCCTCAAACTTTAGTGAGGCTTTACTTAGTAATTCTTTTTAAGGAAAATTAACATGTCTGCTTTCTCAGGTAGGAGACAAGCATGCTCCAGGCTGATGGTGACCCCAGCAGTAGAAAATGTACGCTCTGAGGGTGTGGATGATGCTTACACACACAGATACCTAGTTGCCAAGTCTGATAATATTGGCAAAGTACCCCTCACATTCCACCACCAGGTTACTGGATTCACTGAGGTTAGGGTGGATGGCAGATCCCTGTAATGCTGTATTTCTCTCTGAATTGTCTGTGCGGTGGTTAGAGTATCCTCTTGTCTCCTTTCAACTGCCATGTCCTCATCAACAAATAGCTCCTCAAGGGCAGAGAGCTTTGGCTTCTTCTGGAAACAAGAAAAACAAGGAAAAGGACAATCAGCCTTGGTGCCAGTCAGTTTTATATATATATATATATATATATATATATATATATATATATATATATATATATATATATATATATATATATACTGCAGCTGTACAGTCTTCATCAGAGGTTTCACGTTCTGGGCCTGGACCCTGGTCTTTACACCCTCATTCTGTATTCACTAAATTATATGAGTCATATACACTGATATACTACAATGGAAGAGGAAAAGAATACGACCAACAACAATAAACACCTGTTGTGAGGTTCTACTCATGAGCTCCGCCTCTAATCTGGTCCACACTCCATCGGCCACTTTAGACTTGAATCTCGGGTCTAAGGCTGTGCCCTCCTCTAAGAACTGCTTGATGCTCTCATCCTGCACAGCAAAAACATGCTGTAGTAGTTATGTCTGTTTGAGTATATTTAATGAAAACAACAGAGAAATCAGAATTATGTTACACACTTGGTATCGTTTTGAGAGGTCTTCCCAGATCTTCTCCTTTATGGACCGAGTAAAGGAAGAGTCCTCATCAGTGACTGTAAAGTGCTGCTGGAGCTTCCCCAAGATGGGTAGAATCTGGCCCAGAGTTGGACTCCTTTCAGCAGAGATGCAGATGGTTGACGTATAGACATCCCTGTCTGTGATGTGTAGACTGCCCTGGTATGCAGGATTTTCTCCTTCATGGCACCCTCTCTCACGTAGTGGACTGAAACAGTCAGGTAGTGGTCCTGTGCCACACTGGTCCAGCCATCTGCAGTCACAGCCACATCCCTGACGTCTTGCAATTCTGTCTTGACATTTCCCTTCTCTACTGCATACCATGCAGGTATGAGTGTATTTGACAGAGTGTCTCTGCTGGGGGACTGATATCTGGGGTTTAGGGCCCTTATCATCTCCCTAAATTGAAACTGGAACTCAAAACATCAATGATGGTATGGTTGTATTATTAATACTGCTTACTATAACATTACTAAAACATTATCTAAGCTGTAGCTGAGAGATAACTGATCAACAATAGCTTTTGAGGCTTACTTACCTCCACCATGGAGCTTCCACTGTGGAAAGAGGCAGCAAACCTTTAACAATAAAGTTTGTACCTGCCCTGTGGCACTCATCTTGTTTTTCTTTTGACAGTTTTCCTTTTTCAGCCAGTGTGAAAGGATTCACATTGGCTGGCCTTGCCTTCTTCCCACCATGGTGAACTGGATCAGCAGTTTCTGTGAGGAGAAAATAAAACACCTAAAATAAGATGTACTCTTCAACCAATTGACCGACCTAACAGATAACCTCTTATAAAGATGCTAATATCAGTCACTGTCGTTCATTTGTTAGCTTTCTAGCTATATAGCCATAAACTAAAGCTACACAACAACAAATCCAGAACATGATAAAGTAACATTTTAGTCATCTCGGTGCATCTTTTTAGTTGCAGTAACGTTAACGTAAGTAAACAAACATAAAGTTAGCCCAATCTTGCTAAACGTAAACTTACCTGTTGAAATCCCAGACACAGCGCCGTCTTCGGTCCGCTCGGGTAAAATGGGGTCCGGTGGTGCAAGTTTTGGAGGCCCCCCAGGCTCTTCAACGTCTTCAGGCGGACTTGAATGATGTGAGGACGACGCAGCCACTCTTCTTGCAGTCACATTCAAATACTTCATCAAATTCGTCGTGTTACCAGCCTTAGCAACTATATGTTTTTGGAAAATATTGCACTGCACGCTGTTGGCATCAATCTTGCTAAAATGGAGCCACACTTTTGATCTGGGAGGCATTTTTTCCCTGCTTTGATAACACACGCGCTGTAGTTAACAACACAAATACACGTGAACCTTGTTGTGGGCGTAACCACACGGTATTGTCTCTATGTGCCTGAACCACGTGTGGCATTACAGCCAATCATCGGCAGCATTGTCAGATCTCGTTCCTGTTATTAACCCTCAAGGCACCAAAACTTGGCACCGACAGACACGTCATATTTTGATACTGTCTAGTATCGAAGTTTTTCGGTCGGTGTAATAAAAGAACCGAAGTTCGGTACCCAGCCCTAAGCATGGAATGATAGTGTGCTGTCAGGGATGACGCCCAGACTTGAAGGGAGGGGGACACAGGTGAGTTGTCGATAGAGACAGAAAAGCTGTCTACTTCCAACGAGGAAAAACTCTGTGTTGTCACTCTGTAATTTAAGGAAGTTCTTGGTGAACCAGTTTAAGGTTTCAGGAGCAGAGGGTAAAATCTTGCATTATTTCGGCTTCTGCCATCAAGCATGATGTCATATGTTCTTATAAACTGATCAAGTAAATGTAATATGAAAAAAGAGATCCCCTTTCACCCAGACGGGTCTGGGATCAGTCCGGGCTGCTTATGTGTGGACCTGATGTCCCTCAGGTCTGGTCACAGATTACAGCAACTTCCTAGTGGACGTGTGCTGGTTCATGGGGTTTAGTTTAGCAGCACATGGACTCACAGCCTGCCGCTGTGGGCCTTATTTGGGCCAAACAATCTTTACCTGCACCACAGTGACCTGGTTTGTTCTGCTGCCTCATGCCTCCACCAGGTCTGAGGAAAGTTAGTCTGTTAGTTTTTGCATCATCTTACAAACACTCAAACGGACATGAAAGAAAACTTTAACTTCCTCAGCAGTAATTACACAGCAGCTACATGTCAGCAGGGCCCAGCCATGACTGACGATGTTTATTCTGTTTCTCACATGCTTCATTTAGACTGAACAAACTGTCACTTTGACAGATAATCCCACTTCTGTCCACTTTGCCCCTTGGCATCCTTTACTGGTCAACTTAGCCCCACAGCTGTTCTAACATGAGCTGCAATCAGTTACGATATAAGAGGTGCCATATTTCTATTGCACTGGCCTTGTGGCAACAAAAATGCCTCCCAGTAAGGATCTACTGGTCACAATTAGACACCTAATTTAGTTTGTTCTATACACAGTGTGCAACCTTAACAGCAATAAACAATGTGTAAAATGTAAAGAAAAGAGTATAAACCTGTTCTATCGAGGCTTTTTCTCCCCGTAGAAGAAATACTCTGCTGAAAAAATAAAGGGAACACTTAAACAACACTCTGTAACTCCAAGTCAACCAGACTTCTGTGAAATGGAACTGTCCACGTAGGAAGCAACACTGATTGACAATCAGTTCCACCTGCTGTTGTGCAAATGGAATAGACAACAGGTGGAAATTATAGGCAACTGGCAAGACACACCCAATAAAGGAGTGGTTATGCAGGTGGAGACCACAGACCACTTCTCAGTTCCGATGCTTTCTGGATGATGTTTTGGTCTGAATGCTGGCGGTGCTTTCACTCTAGTGGTAGCATGAGACGGAGTCTACAACCCACACAAGTGGTTCAGGTAGTGCAGCTCATCCAGGATGGCACATCAATGCCAGCTGTGGCAAGAAGGTTTGCTGTGTCTGTCAGCGTAGTGTCCAGAGCATGGAGGCGCCACCAGGAGACAGGCCAGTACATCAGGAGATGTGGCGGAGGCCGTGGGAGGACAACAACCCAGCAGCAGGACCGCTACCTCCTTCTTTGTGCAAGGAGGAACAGGAGGAGCACTGCCAGAGCCCTGCAGAATGAGCTCCAGCAGGACACAGATGTGCATGTGTCTGCTCCAACAGTCAGAAACAGACTCCATGAGGGTGGTATGAAGACCCGACGTCCACAGGTGGGGGTTGTGTTTACAGCCCAACACCGTGCAGGATGTTTGGCATTTGCCAGAGAACACCAAGATTGGTATATTCTCCACTGGCGCCCTGAGCTCTTCACAGATGGAAGCAGGTTCACACTGAGCACATGTGACAGACGTGACAGAGTCTGGAGACGCCGTGGAGAACGTTCTGCTGCCTGCAACATCCTCCAGCAGGACCGGTTTGGCAGTGGGTCAGTAATGGTGTGGGGGGGCATTTCTTTGGAGGGCCGCACAGCCCTCCATGTGCTCGCCAGAGGTAGCCTGACTGCCATTAGGTACCGAGATGAGATCCTCAGACCCCTTGTGGGACCATATGCTGGTGCGGTTGGCCCTGGGTTCCTCCTAATGCAAGACAATGCTAGACCTCATGTGGCTGGAGTGTGTCAGCAGTTCCTGCAACACCAAGGCATTGATGTTATGGACCGGCCCGCCCGTTCCCCAGACCTGGATCCAGCTGAACACATCTGGGACATCATGTCTCACTCCAGCCACCAACTATTTATTAGATTAATCAAAGTTAAATCTAATAAATAAAGTTCTGTATTCAGGTCATTTACTGTTTTTTTTCTCTAAAATGCATCATCTGAATCAGAAAAATAGTTCCACTCCAGCAGGGTTTGTTTAAAGACGACTAAACAGTACTAGTGTGAATAAATCCCATCTCATCTGCACAGTACCTGCTCCTGTAACGATAAACTAAACGGTAAACTGTAACAGTTAATTATAACAGTAAACTAAACGGTAAACTAAACGGTAAACTGTAACAGTTAATTATAACAGTAAACTAAACGGTAAACTAAACGGTAAACTGTAACAGTTAATTATAACAGTAAACTAAACGGTAAACTGTAACAGTTAATTATAACAGTAAACTAAACGGTAAACTAAACGGTAAACTAACAGTTAATTATAACAGTAAACTAAACGGTAAACTAAACGGTAAACTGTAACAGTTAATTATAACAGTAAACTAAACGGTAAACTGTAACAGTTAATTATAACAGTAAACTAAACGGTAAACTAAACGGTAAACTGTAACAATAAACTAAACGGTAAACTAAACGGTGAACTAAACGGTAAACTGTAACAATAAACTAAACGGTAAACTAACAATAAACTAAACGGTAAACTGTAACAATAAACTAAACGGTAAACTGTAACAATAAACTAAACGGTAAACTAAACGGTAAACTGTAACAATAAACTAAACGGTAAACTGTAACAATAAACTAAACGGTAAACTAAACGGTAAACTGTAACAATAAACTAAACGGTAAACTGTAACAATAAACTAAACGGTAAACTAAACGGTAAACTGTAACAATAAACTAAACGGTAAACTGTAACAATAAACTAAACGGTAAACTAAACGGTAAACTGTAACAATAAACTAAACGGTAAACTGTAACAATAAACTAAACGGTAAACTAACAATAAACTAAACGATAAACTGTAACAATAAACTAAACGGTAAACTAAACGGTAAACTAAACGGTAAACTGTAACAATAAACTAAACGGTAAACTGTAACAATAAACTAAACGGTAAACTAAACGGTAAACTGTAACAATAAACTAAACGGTAAACTAAACGGTAAACTAAACGGTAAACTGTAACAATAAACTAAACGGTAAACTAAACGGTAAACTGTAACAATAAACTAAACGGTAAACTGTAACAATAAACTAAACGGTAAACTGTAACAATAAACTAAACGGTAAACTAAACGGTAAACTGTAACAATAAACTAAACGGTAAACTGTAACAATAAACTAAACGGTAAACTGTAACAATAAACTAAACGGTAAACTGTAACAAACTAAACGGTAAACTAAACGGTAAACTGTAACAATAAACTAAACGGTAAACTGTAACAATAAACTAAACGGTAAACTGTAACAATAAACTAAATGGTGAACTAAACGGTAAACTGTAACAATAAACTAAACGGTAAACTGTAACAATAAACTAAACGGTAAACTAAACGGTAAACTGTAACAATAAACTAAACGGTAAACTGTAACAATAAACTAAACGGTAAACTGTAACAATAAACTAAACGGTAAACTAAACGGTAAACTGTAACAATAAACTAAACGGTAAACTGTAACAATAAACTAAACGGTAAACTGTAACAGTTAATTATAACAGTAAACTAAACGGTAAACTAAACGGTAAACTGTAACAGTTAATTATAACAGTAAACTAAACGGTAAACTAAACGGTAAACTGTAACAATAAACTAAACGGTAAACTAAACGGTGAACTAAACGGTAAACTGTAACAATAAACTAAACGGTAAACTGTAACAATAAACTAAACGGTAAACTGTAACAATAAACTAAACGGTAAACTAAACGGTAAACTGTAACAATAAACTAAACGGTAAACTAAACGGTAAACTGTAACAATAAACTAAACGGTAAACTAAACGGTAAACTGTAACAATAAACTAAACGGTAAACTGTAACAATAAACTAAACGGTAAACTGTAACAATAAACTAAACGGTAAACTGTAACAATAAACTAAACGGTAAACTAAACGGTAAACTGTAACAATAAACTAAACGGTAAACTGTAACAATAAACTAAACGGTAAACTAAACGGTAAACTGTAACAATAAACTAAACGGTAAACTGTAACAATAAACTAAACGGTAAACTGTAACAATAAACTAAACGGTAAACTAAACGGTAAACTGTAACAATAAACTAAACGGTAAACTGTAACAATAAACTAAACGGTAAACTGTAACAGTTAATTATAACAGTAAACTAAACGGTAAACTAAACGGTAAACTGTAACAGTTAATTATAACAGTAAACTAAACGGTAAACTAAACGGTAAACTGTAACAGTTAATTATAACAGTAAACTAAACGGTAAACTAAACGGTAAACTGTAACAATAAACTAAACGGTAAACTAAACGGTGAACTAAACGGTAAACTGTAACAATAAACTAAACGGTAAACTGTAACAATAAACTAAACGGTAAACTGTAACAATAAACTAAACGGTAAACTAAACGGTAAACTGTAACAATAAACTAAACGGTAAACTAAACGGTAAACTGTAACAATAAACTAAACGGTAAACTGTAACAATAAACTAAACGGTAAACTAAACGGTAAACTGTAACAATAAACTAAACGGTAAACTGTAACAATAAACTAAACGGTAAACTAAACGGTAAACTAAACGGTAAACTGTAACAATAAACTAAACGGTAAACTGTAACAATAAACTAAACGGTAAACTAAACGGTAAACTAAACGGTAAACTAAACGGTAAACTGTAACAATAAACTAAACGGTAAACTGTAACAATAAACTAAACGGTAAACTAAACGGTAAACTAAACGGTAAACTGTAACAATAAACTAAACGGTAAACTAAACGGTAAACTGTAACAATAAACTAAACGGTAAACTAAACGGTAAACTGTAACAATAAACTAAACGGTAAACTAAACGGTAAACTAAACGGTAAACTGTAACAATAAACTAAACGGTAAACTAAACGGTAAACTGTAACAATAAACTAAACGGTAAACTGTAACAATAAACTAAACGGTAAACTAAACGGTAAACTGTAACAATAAACTAAACGGTAAACTAAACGGTAAACTGTAACAATAAACTAAACGGTAAACTGTAACAATAAACTAAACGGTAAACTAAACGGTAAACTGTAACAATAAACTAAACGGTAAACTAAACGGTAAACTGTAACAATAAACTAAACGGTAAACTGTAACAATAAACTAAACGGTAAACTGTAATAATAAACTAAACGGTAAACTAAACGGTAAACTGTAACAATAAACTAAACGGTAAACTAAACGGTAAACTGTAACAATAAACTAAACGGTAAACTGTAACAATAAACTAAACGGTAAACTGTAACAATAAACTAAACGGTAAACTAAACGGTAAACTGTAACAATAAACTAAACGGTAAACTGTAACAATAAACTAAACGGTAAACTAAACGGTAAACTGTAACAATAAACTAAACGGTAAACTAAACGGTAAACTGTAACAATAAACTAAACGGTAAACTAAACGGTAAACTGTAACAATAAACTAAACGGTAAACTGTAACAATAAACTAAACGGTAAACTAAACGGTAAACTGTAACAATAAACTAAACGGTAAACTGTAACAATAAACTAAATGGTAAACTAAACGGTAAACTGTAACAATAAACTAAACGGTAAACTGTAACAATAAACTAAACGGTAAACTAAACGGTAAACTGTAACAATAAACTAAACGGTAAACTGTAACAATAAACTAAACGGTAAACTGTAACAATAAACTAAACGGTAAACTGTAACAATAAACTAAACGGTAAACTGTAACAATAAACTAAACGGTAAACTAAACGGTAAACTGTAACAATAAACTAAACGGTAAACTGTAACAATAAACTAAACGGTAAACTAAACGGTAAACTGTAACAATAAACTAAACGGTAAACTGTAACAATAAACTAAACGGTAAACTAAACGGTAAACTGTAACAATAAACTAAACGGTAAACTAAACGGTAAACTGTAACAATAAACTAAACGGTAAACTGTAACAATAAACTAAACGGTAAACTAAACGGTAAACTGTAACAATAAACTAAACGGTAAACTAAACGGTAAACTGTAACAATAAACTAAACGGTAAACTAAACGGTAAACTGTAACAATAAACTAAACGGTAAACTAAACGGTAAACTGTAACAATAAACTAAACGGTAAACTGTAACAATAAACTAAACGGTAAACTGTAACAGTTAATTATAACGGTAAACTAAACGGACTATGTCTCTGTGTGTAAGTTGGAGTGTGAGTCCTACTTTGACGTGTTTCCCGCTGATGACAGCACCAGACTGATTTATCTTCCTGCTGGACCATGTGAGAACTCCTCCATGCTGATCTTCAAGGTTACTGGATGTGTTTGGTCACACACACACAGACACACACACTTCATGCATGCAGAGCATGAGAAGGTGCATGAAAAGCATGTACTCTCTTTCACAGCTCATGCATTTCATTAGAAGCTCATCATAAAGAAAAAACATTCTTGCAAGTCAAGAGTCAAGCTGTAAATTTCTATGTTCCACAGACTGACCTTTAATCTTCATGACGTCATGGAGGACACACCGGCATCCACAATGTGACTGTTGTTATTGAGACATAACTTGAAGTGTGAGTGAGTGTAAAGCAGCAACGATGATCATTAGACCTCCACCCAACGCCTTCAAACTGGGAATCAGATCAGCTCTGGATCCAGAGCACTGGGTTCCAGGACCAGAGGTCAACAAGTCTTTCTTTAAGTCAAGTCTCAGGTCCCTGAGTTTGAATGGATAATCCTCCATCTGGTCTGCTGAGAAGAAAGTCCACAGAACTTTCCAACAGCACCGTCACTGAGAAATGCTCCCCTCGACCGTTTCTCTGATTCATTAAATTAGCAAAAACCTGTAGATAAATACATAAATGTACCCAGACTAGTAAATATGTTGCTTGTATTAAAGTTTTAATAGAAAGTTCCTGCTTTATTATGAGTTTTTAATGTGCTTTAATAGAATTTATAGGATGATGCTGAGAAGTTGCACCTCTTCAGATCTGCTGCACGGTTAGCAGCACGGATCTAACACACACTCGGTCCAGTGTGGTCTGCTTCATTTTGACACGGTGCTGATGATGCCAGCATGTCATTAAAACATGCACACGCATGCAAAGAAAATGGGGGAGAGTCGATGGGAGATTGTTGCCATTCGCAGTGACTACGGAGCTCATTTTCAGCGTGGGGGTGCTGTGTGCAGGCCAGCAGAAGTCATTCCTGCTTGTTTGCAAGCTGAACAGGCTGTTAGCCTTCCAGAAGCTGCAGAGAAACTGCATTCATCCAGCAAAGGCAGGCTGTCAGCCTGCATCTGCTAATGGCAGGCCTGGTTATAATTAGGAGGTCATTAACACTCCTTCATTATTCAATTGGTTAGAATTTATGTCTCACTCAGTGCTCTGTCACTCCAGCTCTCTGTGCCATCGGGTTCTCCCTCACTTCTCCTGTTTATCATGAGAAACACAAGCGTCCTGGTCTGCTCTGTGTTTCCTCCTGCCAGCAAACAGGTATGATGCTGTGACAGGAGGTGGAATCCTCACTTAGATGGGAGGTAGAGTCCTTCCTCATTCTGTTTTCATGCAGATCTTCTCTCATCCCTTCCTCCTGCTTTGTCTTTCAGTACTTTTTTTTCATTTCTTTCCATTTTCCAATCATCATTATCATCTAAGTCCATCCTATTAACTCTGATGTTTATTACCGTGTGTGTGAGAGCCTCCTGATTCCAGCTGTAATGGTCTGCAGGTAAGCTGCAGGTGCTGGACATGATGGGTCGTATCAGTGTCTCAGAAGATTCTGTTGAATCAGGAACAGAGGAACATGCAAACCAAGGTCATAGGTCGTCTGAACACCTCCAGCACTGGAGTCTAGATGTAGAGGTGTTTCTGTTTACAGCTTGACACGAAAACCTTCACTTCCTCGTCTTTCAGACGGGGTGCCGGATGCTGCATGTGTTGCAGCAAAGATCCACACACTGTCCTGCTGTTTCTGCTGCTCGTAACGTTTATCTGTCACAGTGCGATGTTGGACATGTACGATCTTTTATTCATATAGAATCATCTGTTCGTGGCTCATTCAGCCGTAAGCTTGGACTGCATGTGTCCTTTCACACGACGTTCACTTAGAATAAAAAAAAGATAAATGGTCCAGACCCGGCCAGAGTCCAAGCTGAGGCTTCAGAGTCAGAATGAGACGGAAAATAGCATAAAAAAGTCAGAATAACAAAAATATTAAAGAATGCATGAACAAGTCACTGCACACACACACACATACACAGAGAAACTAAACGCTCCCCCCCAGCAGCTGTAGCTGCGCCTCACTCCTCTCCTGCACAAGCATACGAGACATGATGGAGTTTTTCTGCCTCTGATCTGAAGAGCGGCTGTCCTGCCAGAAAGGTCAGCAGTAGAGTGTGGATAGCATGGCTTCACGATGTTCTGCTTCAGCTGATGACTCACTTCGCCTTGCTGCAGTGTCGTGGTGATCTGGGCAGCTCTGACTTCCTGCTTACCGTCATGTCCACATGTTTCCTTGTGGAAAACCAGAAATGAAGTTTCATCATGGAAGTGAAACAAGGTTCATTTATGTCTACTTAACTAGCCGCTATGATACCCAACAGGAGGTTCCATGGTGTGGAGAGGCAGGTTATTGGCCGATAGTTGGAAGGGACTATTCCCCTGTAGGGATCGTTCAGTATAAAGACTGTCCATTCCTTGGTTAGCTATGGTTTTAATCTCACTGTCTTGGCTGAGAGTGAAGTCTTGGACACATCCTGAGCAGTCTTAGGGATGTATTATGGGCTGGACACTTCTGTGTGTTTTGTCTAGTTTCACATGAGTCTCAAGGCTGGACACAAGCTACCGTACAGCCTTTATGTTGGTTTATTTCACACACAGCTAATCTATAGCTGGGTTTGGCTTCCAAGCTGGTCCCAGTACGAAGTCACTAACAGAGCCATCAGTGGCTTGTACACACATGTGAGACTGACTGAGATTGATGACGGTGGCTGTGTGTTTAATATGTCTGCCACCAGAGTCCAGCAGACACCTACCTAATTAATAGCCCCTTCATTCATTCTGTTTGCCAGTTTCCCAGTAAAGGTCTGTAAAGTGGTTCTTTCTAGAGTCCAGCAGAGCAGAGGTTTGACTGCAGGGGCTCATCCATCAACCACAGAGTCCCTCTCTGCAACAGATTATTGTTTTGTATTTGGCAACAGCAGATTTTCAAAGGTTTTCTATGTGATGAAACTGTTTCCTTCCTCAGTTGTTCTTTTCTTCACTGCTGGGTGGAACAACGTTAGCATAAGGCTACTACGCAGAGCAGGGCTGCTGATAGCCATTTGGATATCTGAAGCATAACGCTTTGTGTTGCTCCCCCTCCTCTGGCTTCCCACTGGAACATGAGAAAGTTAAACCTTAATGGAAAACAAAGACACATCTGGATGACTACAGAAATGACTCTGACCACCCATCAGACAGCAGAACCACTCGGACGATATTCCACTTCTTCATCTGACAGCAGGAGACAGGCTGGTGGTGGAGGCAGAGGAGTGTGTGATAGGTGAGCTGCAGGGAGATGGAGTGGAGGTGTGTGAATCTTCTTGAATGAATGAAAAATAGTTTAATTTCCTCTAGAAGGAAATGATGAAAGTAGCCCCCCATGCTACCCCTCCCCCACTGCTTGACAAATGGCCAAAATTCATTTATAAAAAAAATCAGATCAAATAATTTGTGTAGTTTTATTGTCTTTTTATTTAACTAAACAACACAAACTGACTTTAAGCAAACATGTCAGCACTCAAATGTTCAAACTATTCAGGAGTTCTGAGTGTTTGGAAGGAATCTTGGTTAAGTTTTATTATTTATGAGACTTGAGAAGATATTAGTTTGTAAGGACAGTTGGAGAATGAGCCCATTCTTTTGCTCATTTCCAGTCGGTTTCCTCCTCAGTCTGCTGGAAGGGCTGTGTGTGCTAGCAGACTGGACTGCAGAGACACACCGCTAACACAGTCCGTCTCTCACACCTGCCACATGCTGCACATCAAGATTAGAAGACCGCAGTCCTCCAGTCAAATTATCTGTCCATATCTCAGTCTTCAGCAGCCGGCTGTGTGCTCATACCTCTGTAATAACCTCAAACCGAGCCCTGCTCTAAATCTGGTCCTCTCTAATCCACAGGGACGGAATCAGTCATCAGTGCCTGGACAGTCAGTTGCCACGGTAACTATCAGCTGGCGTACTGGTTCCAGAGACACTGTGTTTGTGTGTAAGTTGTGTTAGTGGAGAGTCAGTCAGTCTTTCTACGTTCATGTCGTCCCACTGCGGGACCCTGGGTCCTCCAGCTGCTGCTGGTTTGGTTGCTGTTCGCTGTGACAGTTGGTCCGTGGGTCTCACTGTGTACCAGGACCTGCTGTTCCATCTTACACCTGCTTCTTGTGGAACTGGTGACATCTTTTCTGGCTGTCACCCTGATACCATATTAATTGCAGCATTAGGATGGAGAGCAGAGTCAGCAAAGCCCCAGACATGTTTTTCCCACCAGTTTAACACTGGTATGTCTGGTAAAGCATGTAGAGACTGCAATCAGACGTCTGGACATGGAAAGCCATTTGTTTTTATTTCATATATCCTCACAGTGTAAATCATCACTGTGGGTTTCCTCCTCTCCCACAGTCACCTACCAGCTGGGTTCACATCTGGTTTACCTCACTTTGGATTGAGTTTAATCGAAGGAAAATGTTGACACACACTGAGCCGCCTCATCAATACGACATCATACACCACCAACTTTATTCATGAAGCACTTTAAAACCACCCAGCTGAAGCCAAGCTGCACAGAACTGACTGAACTAAAAACTCTAAGAAACTATTAAAACACATAAAAATCATCTGAAATATTGTAAAACATGACTGAAGACCAACTAAGATCACCAGCATGAGAACAATTAAACTAATAAGATCAAACTAACAGAATTAAGAGGAGGTTGTAATGATTGCCAGTGCAGCTACTGCCCGTGCCCAGAGAATGGCAGCCACCTTGGAAAGACGGAGCAGTTGTGCTGAGGCGAGGGTGTGTGTGAGATGATGCGGCTGAAGTGTGTGTCTGTATACACACTGAATGACGGCACTGAATCACTGACGTTTATTATAAACAAATAAAATCTACAGATGTCTCACAACATGCATTCAGTTCCTTGGACTGTGAGAAGAGCGTGATTCAGATCTTACACACCAACAAGTGCCCCTGGTCTGCTCCTTGGCGTTACTATGACAACAGGCATTCTCAGACGGCTGACTCTCTAATACAGGTATATAGGCTGTAGGAGCCATATTATGAGTCATTAATGTCTGAGGATATGCTGATGTGTGCAGGCTTGATTGGCACTTGGGTGGAGGGTGTGTCACTTTGGGTGTGAATGCACACGTTAGAAATAGTTGCACTCACCTGAGCGCATCGTTTGGCTGTAAGGATGCAGAAGTGCTCGGGAGTGAACTTTTTGTTGACCACAATTAGATGCTTTTGCATGGTGGCCTACTCTGCGTATTGTTTGTTCGTTGTAATTTATTTAAAGTAACGATGAAAATAAACAAACGCAAGATGGAGAATATACATCATACTGCACGTCATCAATATCTCCCGTGTTTAGCCTGCAGCGGCTGAAGAAGATAATGGCGTTGGACAGTTAGCCGCAACATAGGCTGTGTGTCCCCACATAGTGCCCTGTGCGGTGCTCACACCCTTTTCTACGGGAGTCCGAATGCCCAGAGAGGAAAAAGTAGTCACTCAAAATGACCCACAATGCATCTTGAAAAGTAGTGAGTATTTATGGTCACTAGACGGGTCAGTGAGCTCAAAATGGCGGAAGTGACACAAATGTCAAAGCAGGTTAAAAGAAACTATGGATCATTCAGTTTATATCCTTATTTGTTGAATAAATATGCAACAAAAAAGAATAAAAACCAAGATAAGAAAATTAAGTATTTTCACACGAGTTTAAATCTGATTTGAAACGAGTGGTTGCCATGGAGATGTGGATGGATGCAACAAATAGCCAGCTTTTATCGCCAACAGAATGAGTTCACAACATGGTGGAGCCTTGTGAATGAGGGTCTGGGCGTGGACATTTGGACACTGACATAGTTTGTCCTTTTTATTCCTCTTTATGTTCTACAGTATGTAGATTTCATGGTAAGTTTCCAACACGTCTTACCTTCAGACCTCCGTAGAAACGCCGTGAAGACGTTTGGATGGCTCACATGTCCACTGGATGAGACATGAACCATGGGGACAGCCATGGTGGAACAAGCCTGAGAGAGGCAGCTGCTGTGGAGCTGATTGGTATGATGACGGAGACGGCCATAATTAGCACGAGGAAAGGGCCGTGGAGTGTGTGTGTACACACACACACAGTCATGTCAGTTCATTTGTATGAAAAAAGTCAGAGTTTCTGGTGAATTATGTAAACACTGTAAGGATTTTGTGAAGCAAAGGTCAAAGCACATTATTCCAGACGGAGTTTTGGATGTAATTGTGAGGTGCAGAAAGCAGGAGCACAGTGCAGACCTCCACCCTGGTCCTACATGTTGGTGTTTTGATTCACACGCTCTCATGGCAACATGATCTCCATCTACCCATGCAGCGATACGAAAATCACATCGTTTGTTCCTCATTACATCTCTGATATTTCCTACAAGTCCCTCCATAACGTTTGGGGTTATGTTGCTTCCAGACAGACAGACAGACCAACAGAAGCAGGACCTCGCCGTGGTGGGGGTAGTTGCCCTCGCTGAGGTTCGCTGTGGAGGGAACATGTTCTACGTTGACGGATTGGATATAAAGGGTTAAATGAACTGAGCTGGACGGTCGGTTCTGAACAACCAGCTTCATGAAGTCCACTGAGGAGGATGAGGTGTGGAGCAGATCCAACGTCCCACTTGGAACTGCCTGGTTCTGGTCCGGACCCCTGAGCCAGAGGAGGTGTTTCAGCAACACTCGGCGTACCAGAGACGGGTTTGCCAGCGGGAGGCTGAGGAGGAGGACTCGTATTTTCAGACTTCATGGTTGTAAACAGCTGATTTGGATGTCAGGACACCAGCTGGACTTCCTGGAAGACCACCGCTGATCACATGTCCTTTAAACCTGTAAACTTAAACATGAAAAATACATTTCTCTGCCTCGTTTATGAGTTTGTTTCTCTTTCCTGCAGCTAATCCTACATGCCAGCCTGTTGTTTTTTGCTTGTTTTTGTCTCTCTGGTCAGTCTGGACGTCTCCTCTTGTCTTTGTCTCCATCCCTCTGTTCCTTAATTAGCTGAGGTCTCATCTGTTGTGGTTACAGCTCCTCTGATGTTTAACTCCTTAATGTTTCACAGCTACTGGATCCTTTACGGTTCTGCAGGCTTTTGGGTTAAATTTAGCCAGTTAACAGTATTTAGACAAAACATGACATGGTGATGAGAGACAAAGAAGAAATGGAGAGTACGACAACCCCCACATGTCTGCAGGGTTTCCTCCCACCTCTACAGGGTCACATTAAAACCTTTCACAGTGTTTGATATGGACTTGAGACGCCGGCTGTCCAATTTGCTCAGATCTCTGAAGCAGCACTATTGTCTGGTGGACGTTTAGATTGCACTGAAAGATGATCCGCTCGTCTTGCCTGGCATGACATCGTTTGGACTGGTGTGATTTTTCACTTAATGAGACGTGTCTCATTTCCAGCAGCTCCACTCTGGACTAACCTCAGGGATTTTACTGGTTCCCAGCTCATTCTTTGCTCGCGTCCCCGTCCTTAATAAGTGTGTGTCATGGAGGGCTCGCCACACTGTTGTGTTTACTCTGCATCATGGTGCCGGAGAGCAGCCTTTGTGTACTCTGTGATTACATGAGACCCTGTCAACAGTTCCATGTCGGAGTCATAATGTCATTTAAATAATCCCACTAAAATCCAGGTGTATTAAAGACTACAGTGGATTATCTTTGGTAAACAGGACTTTGACTTTCTGGCTCTGACCCTAAGATGAGTTTTTGTTGGAGGCTGTATGAACATCGCCCCCATTTGTTGGAAGTGCGTGTAATTGAATTCAGCTCAGTACAAATGATCTGTGCAAAGAAAGCAAGGCGGACACAGCGGCTGTGTGAGTGTGTTTGGACAAGGAATGGTGATTAAATGAACTATGGACCCATTTCAGTATCTGGCTGTCATCCAGAAGCAACTGCGTCCTCTGTTATACAGAAAACTCTCTTTGGGTCAGGGGCCACTTACAGCCCAGTTTGATCTCCAGGTGCCAGACCAGTAAAATAACAGCATAATAACTTTTAGAAAAACATAAACTCATAATTATTCATTTCATTCATTCATCCATTATCCTAGCCACTTGTTCCGATGAGGGGTTGCGGGGAAGCTGGAGCCTATCCCAGCTGTCTCTGGGCGAAAGGCGGGGTACACCCTGGACAGCTCGACAGTCCATCACAGGGCTAATTATTCATTTCCTTTACTGAAAAGAAATTTTTATATTTAATATTTACATTTAAGAAAATATCCTTTTAGAAGAAGCTGAAATTCCTGGGGATAATAAACTTTCAGGTGGACTGGACTGGACTGAACTGGACTGAACAGGACTGGATTGGACTGAACTGGACTGGACTGGACTGGACTTGACTGGACTGGACTGGACTGGACTGGACTGGACTGGACTGGACTGGACTGGACTGAACAGGACTGGATTGGACTGGATTGGACTGGACTGGACTGGACTGGACTGAACTGGACTGAACTGGACTGGATTGGACTGGACTGGACTGGACTGAATTGGACTGGATTGGACTGGACTGGACTGGACTGGACTGAACTGGAC
>NC_136618.1:33895647-33968147 GCF_933228915.1 Telmatherina bonti
TGTCTGGGGCTAAAGCAGCAGCCGCTTCATGTCACAGCAACCAGAGACAGACGCTGTTTGTGGACACTGTCCTGGGGTTCCTCTTAGATTCCTGTCGCCAGCAGTACGTGCAACATGCGCTGCTAAAAACCAAACATTCTAACGTACGGAGCGGTGTCTTCCTCAGACAGAGAGGCGTCTCCTCGTGCAGACTGTTCAGCAGGAACATAATGAAATGCTGTCTCTGGTATTAATTGTTCTCTAACCAGACTCGCACACCGCCTTTGACAGCAGTCATTTTTTAACCTTGTGACACTGATTGCTGAGAAATGAACAATCTGCTGCATAATGAAGGCAGCTGGTGGTTTTTCTTGAGGAGAAGTGACGTGCAGACAGCAATGTGAGCTCTTCCTTCAAATCCACGTCCTTCAAATGCAAATCATTGTTTCTTGACTACAAACTAATTCAAATAATTCCATATTTCCTTTGCTTTGTGCAGGTTTCTTGTCATTTCTGTAATGATGAGGAGATTAATGGCCCTGGCTTGTGGGCAGTAATGTGCATAATTATGCAGAACAAATATTTGGGATTAAAAGGTGCCGCCCTTGCATGTGTCGGCTCCCTGCAGCTGAATAATAAAAATACTCCATCTTCCTCCTTCCTCTCTGCTGGTGTGCTGCTGCCACTGTCTTCCAGAACATGTCCCATTTTCTCAGTTTTGTCTCCTGTTTTCTCGCATCATCCCTCCACTTCCACCCTCTGCCTCTCTCATTGTGTTTCCTCTTTTCTGGCGTCTATGCCTTTAAAATGTCCTCCACCTCTCAGGTTCCATCACTCTGCTGCTTCTCATCAGCTTCCCGGCCCTCTGTGCGGACCGAGGCAGCAGCAGCTCTCGTTATGCACAGACATGACATGAAACCAGCTGAAGGTCGCGCGAGCGGCGAGTGGCACCATCCTCAGGGTGCATACCAGAAGGTTTTCATTCATACTGCACAGCGGTCTTCTGTCTCACAGCTACTGTTTTACTGTGTCATTAGCGGGACGGTGTAGTCGGGACGGGAGCGTAGATCAGCTGAAAGACAGAAACGGAGACCAAAGCGGTTACTGGACCTCACAGGCTGACTATCTGTATGGTTCAATCAGATTTTTTTGTTTTGGGTTTGGGGTTTGAACTGTGTTTGTTCAGGATGCTGATGCTGGTAGTTGAGTTGTTTTTCCCATCATGTTGCTATGCTACATGTTAGCATTGGTGCTATGCTAGATGTTAGCATTGGTGCTATGCTACATGTTAGCATTGGTGCTATGCTAGATGTTAGCATTGGTGCTATGCTAGATGTTAGCATTGGTGCTTTGCTACATGTTAGCATTGGTGCTATGCTACATGTTAGCATTGGTGCTATGCTAGATGTTAGCATTGGTGCTATGCTACATGTTAGCATTGGTGCTATGCTAGATGTTAGCATTGGTGCTATGCTACATGTTAGCATTGGTGCTATGCTACATGTTAGCATTGGTGCTATGCTAGATGTTAGCATTGGTGCTATGCTACATGTTAGCATTGGTGCTATGCTAGATGTTGAGGCTTCATAAAGTTTGTTTAGCTCAGTAACCAGGCAGAGTAATGTTCAGTAGAATTACTGGGAAAACTTGTTTCTTTTTTGTATTTCCCAGTTATTATTTCCAGTTAATTGTGTCTTTTCCACTGATGACCAACATGAAATATACATCAGCAATAAGAATGTATTTGTATCACAGATATTGTAACAATATCTGTGCTTCCACCATTTTTATTTGTCTGGTCTTGAGAAAGATCACTCTGAAAACGACGTGCCCACTCCAGACCCTGTTATGGTGGTAAATGAGCTGATGTGGACCGATGTGGCCATGACGGTCCACATCGTATCAAACTACAAGGCTGTTCAGAGAGAAAATGAGTCCGTCAGCAGCTAAAGTTTCTCCTTGCATTGCTGACGCAGTCAGATCATTCATTTTGGATCTTCTAATGGAGATCAGAGGTTGCTGATCTCTGTCAGACATCCTGGCTTTATGTCCTCCATCATAATGTCATGCCATCATTCATTTAGTCTCCTCTGCCTCTCCTTCACCCTCTAACTCGGTCCCAGAGGAGAGCTTGTCAACATGACACAGTGATGGAGGCTGACATACTGTGTCTTACTGCATCTCATGCTATTTAAAGTTTGTGCTTAGTTGTGATGAACAGTTTTATCTTCGGTTAAGGACCAGGCAAGCAGGTTTTCCTGAAGCACAGCTTAATTCTGGATCTTTTAATGGACCACAGCTCCTCTGAAGCTCCAGGCTGTCATTACCGATTCACCCCAGTAACAGGACACCTGTCAGGGCCTGTCTGTGCATCACTCTATGACCCCAGGGCAGGTGGTGATGGTGGGGCCCTGGCGCTATGCTTGGCTGCCTGGCAAATGGCAAGTTGGCACATGATCAGAGTTTTCTGGGCGAGACGTCCTGGAGGTCGGAGGTAAACAGCTGGCTGTGGTCAGTGTGGATCCACCCGGCCTGACGACCTCAGCATGGGCCATGTGATTTTCCCAATGAGAAAAATCCTAATTCAATTGTTTTTTAATATATATACATATATATAGGCAAAATAGATTTTCTGGATGCTGTTTTCTGCTGAGCAAATTTACTTTGTCAAGGGAAACATCATAGATAAAATGCTCCCCTTGATGTTCTGGTTTTTTATTTTATTTTTCTATTTATTTTGCCTTATTATTGTTTGTATTACAAAGTTTTTACTGCTGGACCGGACCGGAGAGGACAGAAGAGGGACAGAAAGAGAACAGAAAAGAACAGAAAACAGAAAACAACTTGTAGAGAAAAAGAGAGAGAGAAATGTCAATGATGACAGCCTTACAATACCTACACTCACACAGCGACACACACACTCACACAGCGACACACACACTCACACAGCGACACACACACTCACACAGCGACACACACACTCACACAGCGACACACAGCGACACACACACTCACACAGCGACACACACACTCACACGGCGACACACACACTCACACAGCGACACACAGCGACACACACACTCACACAGCGACACACACACTCACACAGCGACACACAGCGACACACACACTCACACAGCGACACACACACTCACACAGCGACACACAGCGACACACACACTCACACAGCGACACACACACTCACACAGCGACACTCACACAGCGACACACACACTCACACAGCGACACACACACTCACACAGCGACACTCACACAGCGACACACACACTCACACACTCACACAGCGACACACACACTCACACAGCGACACACACACTCACACAGCGACACACACACTCACACAGCGACACACAGCGACACACACACTCACACAGCGACACACACACAGCGACACACACACTCACGCAGCGACACACACACTCACACAGCGACACACACACAGCGACACACACACTCACACAGCGACACACACACACACACAGCGACACACACACTCACACAGCGACACACACACACACACAGCGACACACACACTCACGCAGCGACACACACACTCACACAGCGACACACACAGCGACACACACACTCACACAGCGACACACACACTCACACAGCGACACACACAGCGACACACACACTCACACAGCGACACACACAGCGACACACAGCGACACACACAGCGACACACAGCGACACACAGCGACACATACAGCGACACACAGCGACACACAGCGACACACAGCGACACACACAGCGACACACAGCGACACACAGCGACACACACAGCGACACACACACTCACACAGCGACACACACAGCGACACACAGCGACACACACACACTCACACAGCGACACACACAGCGACACACAGCGACACACACAGCGACACACAGCGACACACAGCGACACACAGCGACACACACACACTCACACAGCGACACACACAGCGACACACAGCGACACACAGCGACACACAGCGACACACACACTCACACAGCGACACACACAGCGACACACAGCGACACACACAGCGACACACAGCGACACACAGCGACACACACAGCGACACACAGCGACACACAGCGACACACAGCGACACACACAGCGACACACAGCGACACACAGCGACACACACAGCGACACACACACTCACACAGCGACACACACAGCGACACACAGCGACACACACACACTCACACAGACACACACTCACACAGCGACACACACAGACACACACAGCAGCACACAGCGACACACACAGCGACACACAGCGACACACACAGCGACACACAGCGACACACACAGCGACACACACACTCACACAGCGACACACACAGCGACACACAGCGACACACAGCGACACACACACTCACACAGCGACACACAGCGACACACACAGCGACACACACAGCGACACACAGCGACACACAGCGACACACACAGCGACACACAGCGACACACACAGCGACACACACAGCGACACACAGCCACACACACAGCGACACACAGCGACACACACAGCGACACACACAGCGACACACAGCGACACACAGCGACACACACAGCGACACACAGCGACACACAGCGACACACACAGCGACACACACACTCACACAGTGACACACACACTCACACACTCACACAGCGACACACAGCGACACACACACTCACACAGCGACACACACACTCACACAGCGACACACACACTCACAGCGACACACACACAGCGACACACACAGCGACACACACACTCACACAGCGACACACACACTCACACAGTGACACACACACTCACACACTCACACAGCGACACACAGCGACACACACTCACACAGCGACACACAGCGACACACAGCGACACACACAGCGACACACACACTCACACAGTGACACACACACTCACACACTCACACAGCGACACACAGCGACACACACTCACACAGCGACACACACACTCACACAGCGACACACAGCGACACACACACTCACACAGCGACACACAGCGACACACACAGACACACAGCGACACACACACTCACACAGCGACACACAGCGACACACACACTCACACAGCGACACACACAGCAACACACACAGCGACACACACAGCAACACACACAGCGACACACACAGCGACACACACAGCGACACACAGCGACACACACAGCGACACACAGCGACACACACAGCGACACACACAGCGACACACACAGCTACACACAGAAACACACAGCGACACACACAGCGACACACAGCGTCACACACAGCGACACACACAGCGACACACAGCGACACACACAGCGACACACACAGCGACACACAGCGACACACACAGCGACACACAGCGACACACAGCGACACACACACTCACACAGCGACACACACAGCGACACACAGCGACACACAGCGACACACACAGCGACACACACACTCACACAGCGACACACACACTCACACAGCGACATACAGCGACATACACAGCGACACACACAGCGACACACAGCGACACACACAGCGACACACACAGCGACACACAGCGACACACACAGCGACACACACAGCGACACACAGCGACACACACAGCGACACACACAGCGACACACACAGACACACACAGCGACACACAGCGACACACACAGCGACACACAGCGACACACACAGCGACACACAGCGACACACAGCGACACACAGCGACACACACAGCGACACACACAGCGACACACAGCGACACACACAGCGACACACACAGCGACACACAGCGACACACACAGCGACACACACAGCGACACACAGCGACACACACAGCGACACACAGCGACACACACAGCGACACACAGCAACACACAGCAACACACAGCAACACACAGCGACACACAGCGACACACAGCGACACACACACACTCACACACAGCGACACACACACTCACACAGACACACACACTCACACAGCGACACACACAGCGACACACAGCGACACACACAGCGACACACAGCGACACACAGCGACACACACACTCACACAGCGACACACACACTCACACAGCGACACACACAGCGACACACAGCGACACACACAGACACACAGCGACACACAGCGACACACACAGCGACACACACAGCGACACACAGCGACACACACAGCGACACACACAGCGACACACACTCTCAAATACAGACACACACAGACACACACAGACACACAGCGACACACACACTCACACAGCAACACACAGCGACACACACAGCGACACACACAGCGACACACAGCAACACACACAGCGACACACAGCAACACACACAGCGACACACAGCAACACACAGCGACACACACAGCAACACACAGCGACACACAGCAACACACAGCGACACACACAGCGACACACACAGCGACACACAGCGACACACACAGCGACACACACACTCACACAGCGACACACACACTCACACAGCGACACACACAGACACACAGCGACACACACACTCACACAGCGACACACACAGACACACACAGACACACAGCGACACACAGCGACACACAGCGACACACACACACTCACACACAGCGACACACACACTCACACAGACACACACACTCACACAGCGACACACACAGCGACACACAGCGACACACACAGCGACACACAGCGACACACACAGCGACACACAGCGACACACAGCGACACACACACTCACACAGCGACACACACACTCACACAGCGACACACACAGCGACACACAGCGACACACACAGACACACAGCGACACAGCGACACACAGCGACACACAGCGACACACACAGCGACACACACAGTGACACACAGCGACACACAGCGACACACACACTCACACAGCGACACACACACAGCGACACACACACTCACGCAGCGACACACACACTCACACAGCGACACACACACAGCGACACACACACTCACACAGCGACACACACACACACACAGCGACACACACACTCACACAGCGACACACACACACACACAGCGACACACACACTCACGCAGCGACACACACACTCACACAGCGACACACACAGCGACACACAGCGACACACACAGCGACACACACACTCACACAGACACACACACTCACACAGCGACACACACAGCGACACACAGCGACACACACAGCGACACACAGCGACACACAGCGACACATACAGCGACACACACAGCGACACACAGCGACACACAGCGACACACACAGCGACACACACACTCACACAGCGACACACACAGCGACACACACACTCACACAGCGACACACACAGCGACACACAGCGACACACACAGCGACACACAGCGACACACAGCGACACACAGCGACACACACACTCACACAGCGACACACACAGCGACACACACACTCACACAGCGACACACACAGCGACACACACACTCACACAGCGACACACACAGCGACACACAGCGACACACACAGCGACACACAGCGACACACACAGCGACACACAGCGACACACAGCGACACACACAGCGACACACACACTCACACAGCGACACACACAGCGACACACAGCGACACACACACACTCACACAGACACACACTCACACAGCGACACACACAGACACACACAGCAGCACACAGCGACACACACAGCGACACACAGCGACACACACAGCGACACACACACTCACACAGCGACACACACAGCGACACACAGCGACACACAGCGACACACACACTCACACAGCGACACACAGCGACACACACAGCGACACACACAGCGACACACAGCGACACACACAGCGACACACAGCGACACACACAGCGACACACACAGCGACACACAGCCACACACACAGCGACACACAGCGACACACACAGCGACACACAGCGACACACACAGCGACACACAGCGACACACAACGACACACACACTCACACAGCGACACACAGCGACACACAGCGACACACACAGCGACACACACACTCACACAGTGACACACACACTCACACACTCACACAGCGACACACAGCGACACACACACTCACACAGCGACACACACACTCACACAGCGACACACACACTCACAGCGACACACACACAGCGACACACACAGCGACACACACACTCACACAGCGACACACACACTCACACAGCGACACACAGCGACACACACTCACACAGCGACACACACACTCTCACAGCGACACACAGCGACACACACACTCACACAGCGACACACAGCGACACACACAGACACACAGCGACACACACACTCACACAGCGACACACAGCGACACACACACTCACACAGCGACACACACAGCAACACACACAGCGACACACACAGCGACACACACAGCAACACACACAGCGACACACACAGCGACACACACAGCGACACACACAGCGACACACAGCGACACACACAGCAACACACAGCGACACACACAGCGACACACACAGCGACACACACAGCTACACACAGAAACACGCAGCGACACACACAGCGACACACAGCGTCACACACAGCGACACACACAGCGACACACAGCGACACACACAGCGACACACACAGCGACACACAGCGACACACACAGCGACACACAGCGACACACAGCGACACACACACTCACACAGCGACACACACAGCGACACACAGCGACACACAGCGACACACACAGCGACACACACACTCACACAGCGACACACACACTCACACAGCGACATACAGCGACATACACAGCGACACACACAGCGACACACAGCGACACACACAGCGACACACACAGCGACACACAGCGACACACACAGCGACACACACAGCGACACACACAGCGACACACAGCGACACACACAGCGACACACACAGCGACACACACAGACACACACAGCGACACACAGCGACACACACAGCGACACACAGCGACACACACAGCGACACACAGCGACACACAGCGACACACAGCGACACACACAGCGACACACACAGCGACACACAGCGACACACACAGCGACACACACAGCGACACACAGCGACACACACAGCGACACACACAGCGACACACAGCGACACACACAGCGACACACAGCGACACACACAGCGACACACAGCAACACACAGCGACACACACAGCGACACACAGCAACACACAGCGACACACAGCGACACACAGCGACACACACACACTCACACACAGCGACACACACACTCACACAGACACACACACTCACACAGCGACACACACAGCGACACACAGCGACACACACAGCGACACACAGCGACACACAGCGACACACACACTCACACAGCGACACACACACTCACACAGCGACACACACAGCGACACACAGCGACACACACAGACACACAGCGACACACAGCGACACACACAGCGACACACACAGCGACACACAGCGACACACACAGCGACACACACAGCGACACACACTCTCAAATACAGACACACACAGACACACACAGACACACAGCGACACACACACTCACACAGCAACACACAGCGACACACACAGCGACACACACAGCGACACACAGCAACACACACAGCGACACACAGCAACACACAGCGACACACACAGCGACACACAGCAACACACAGCGACACACACAGCGACACACACAGCGACACACAGCGACACACACAGCGACACACACACTCACACAGCGACACACACACTCACACAGCGACACACACAGACACACAGCGACACACACACTCACACAGCGACACACACAGACACACACAGACACACAGCGACACACAGCGACACACAGCGACACACACACACTCACACACAGCGACACACACACTCACACAGACACACACACTCACACAGCGACACACACAGCGACACACAGCGACACACACAGCGACACACAGCGACACACACACACTCACACACAGCGACACACACACTCACACAGACACACACACTCACACAGCGACACACACAGCGACACACAGCGACACACACAGCGACACACAGCGACACACACAGCGACACACAGCGACACACAGCGACACACACACTCACACAGCGACACACACACTCACACAGCGACACACACAGCGACACACAGCGACACACACAGACACACAGCGACACACAGCGACACACACAGACACACAGCGACACACAGCGACACACAGCGACACACACAGCGACACACACAGCGACACACAGCGACACACAGCGACACACACAGCGACACACACAGCGACACACACTCTCAAATACAGACACACAGCGACACACACACTCACACAGCAACACACAGCGACACACAGCGACACACACAGCGACACACAGCGACACACACACTCACACAGCGACACACACAGACACACACAGCGACACACACACACAGACACACACACACAGCGACACACACAGCGACACACAGCGACACACACACACACACAGACACACACACAGACACAGACACACACACACACACACACAGACACAGACACACACACACACACAGACACAGACACACACACACAGCGACACACACACAGCGACACACACACAGACACACACACACAGACACACACAGACACACAGCGACACACAGCGACACACAGCGACACACACACACTCACACACAGCGACACACACACTCACACAGACACACACACTCACACAGCGACACACACAGCGACACACAGCGACACACACAGCGACACACAGCGACACACACACACTCACACACAGCGACACACACACTCACACAGACACACACACTCACACAGCGACACACACAGCGACACACAGCGACACACAGCGACACACACAGCGACACACACACTCACACAGCAACACACAGCGACACACAGCGACACACACAGCGACACACAGCGACACACACACTCACACAGCGACACACACAGCGACACACAGCGACACACACAGACACACACAGCGACACACACAGACACACACAGCGACACACACACTCACACAGCGACACACACACACAGACACACACACACAGCGACACACAGCGACACACACAGCGACACACAGCGACACACACAGACACACAGACACACAGACACACACACACACACAGCGACACACACACAGCGACACACACACAGACACACACACAGACACACACACAGACACACACAGACACACACACAGACACACACAGACACACACACAGCGAGACACACACAGCGACACACACAGCGACACACACAGCGACACACACAGACACACACACAGACACACACACAGACAGACACACAGCGACACACACAGACACACACACAGACACACACACAGACACACACACAGACACACACACAGACACACACACAGACACACACAGACACAGCGACACACACACAGCAACACACACAGACACACACACAGCGACACACACAGACACACACACAGCGACACACAGCGACACACACAGACACACAGCGACACACACAGACACACACAGCATGGCTCTCCACGTGCAGCATCATTTGTGAGTTTTCCCATCTCTGAGCCAGTGTGACGGACTGGTTTCTGACAGGATGCTGGCAAAGCTTCGGCTGACAGGGAAATGGAAACGTCTCCCATCCAGACCACATCCAGCTGTCTGACCGGTGTAACTCCTCTTCTGGAGGGGAAAATCCACTTTTTGGGTTTGCTGCCACGTATTCTGGGTGAGACGGAGAGGAAGGCGGATGTGAATAAGATCCAGACAGCTGCACAGTTCCAGTCCTTTCCCCGCAGACACAACCAGTAATGAGCTTTGGTTTTGTGTCGTTGTGTTGTGCCCAGCTGATCTGCGACACGACAACAGGTGTGACTGATGCAGCATCATCACCTCGTCCCGGATGTGTGTCGAGCTGAATGTTGTCCCAGACATGTAGTCGCCCACCCAGCGGCGGACCCACTCCCACACCTTGTGATGGCTGGACATAATATTTACTATTATGTCTGTTTTTATTTAGATCTTTTTATAGTTATTGATGTTTTTTCTTTTTAGATTGTTTAATTGTAGTTTGTTTTCTTCCTTTTACTGTCTTCACATTGTTTCTTTGTTCTTGTAGATCATTTTAAAGTTACAGGGTTAAAATGGTTTTTCTCCATGTCTAACGTGGTCAGACCTCCCAGCAGACGCGTTTTATTTCTCTGCAGTATTTCCCAACCCACAGGGTTTATATGTCACGCCTCCTCTGGGGACAGACGTTGCATTACATATTCCCCGTTATACGTCTTCCATCACACTGACCTGTTTGGGCTCCAGCCATCTGGTCCACGGCCAAGGCTCCGAAACGACTTCCATAAGTCAGGATGCAGCCGTAACTCAGAGGAGGTCGACGACAGAATCACATCGAGAAACTCTGACTGTGGGAGGAGCAGACAAACAGCCTTCCTGATGGGGGGTCAAATAAGGAGAGAAGAAGATGTGTTTGAACAGAAGGAGGGAGATGACCAGCCGGTCCAACAGAAAGATGCAAAACATTCTCAAACTGGGAAGACATCAGCACACACACTCAGCCCTCTACTTGGCATCGACAGGCCGGGGATTCACACTGGAACACACAGCGTCGTGCAGCATGACAGACAGGACCCCAGGATGGCCGAGGGAGCAGCTCATGGCTGGCATGGCAACGGTCACCATGCCGATGCTCCGAGAGACGATCTTCTTCTCATCCTCGTCTGTGATTGGAGCGCAGACTGAGTCTCCACATGAGTCGACGGAGGAAGAGAGAGCCTGGAGGAGTTTCCTTTCTCCTTTTAATTCACAGTTTTTATGTTTTATTTGCCTTCATGTCATATATACACACTTTTCTTCCTCTGTCTGCTCCGCAGCACTTCAGCTGGGATCGTGTAGATGTATGGTCAGAAAGTTCCTTCTCTCCATCCTTCTCTCCATCCCTCTCTCCTTCCTTCTCTCCATCCCTCTCTCCATCCCTCTCTCCATCCCTCTGTCCTTCCTTCTCTCCATCCCTCTCTCCTTCCTTCTCTCCTTCCTTCTCTCCTTCCTTCTCTCCATCCCTGTCTCCTTCCTTCTCTCCATCCCTCTCTCCATCCCTCTCTCCATCCCTCTCTCCATCCCTCTCTCCTTCCTTCTCTCCTTCCTTCTCTCCATCCCTCTCTCCTTCCTTCTCTCCTTCCTTCTCTCCATCCCTGTCTCCTTCCTTCTCTCCATCCCTCTCTCCATCCCTCTCTCCATCCCTCTCTCCTTCCTTCTCTCCATCCCTCTCTCCATCCCTCTCTCCATCCCTCTCTCCTTCCTTCTCTCCTTCCTTCTCTCCATCCCTCTCTCCTTCCTTCTCTCCTTCCCTCTCTCCTTCCCTCTCTCCTTCCTTCTCTCCATCCCTCTCTCCTTCCTTCTCTCCTTCCTTCTCTCCATCCCTCTCTCCATCCCTCTCTCCTTCCTTCTCTCCTTCCTTCTCTCCATCCCTGTCTCCTTCCTTCTCTCCATCCCTCTCTCCTTCCTTCTCTCCTTCCTTCTCTCCATCCCTGTCTCCTTCCTTCTCTCCATCCCTCTCTCCATCCCTCTCTCCATCCCTCTCTCCATCCCTGTCTCCTTCCTTCTCTCCATCCCTCTCTCCATCCCTCTCTCCATCCCTCTCTCCATCCCTCTCTCCTTCCTTCTCTCCTTCCCTCTCTCCTTCCCTCTCTCCATCCCTCTCTCCTTCCTTCTCTCCTTCCTTCTCTCCATCCCTCTCTCCTTCCTTCTCTCCTTCCTTCTCTCCATCCCTCTCTCCTTCCTTCTCTCCATCCCTCTCTCCTTCCCTCTCTCCATCCCTCTCTCCTTCCTTCTCTCCTTCCTTCTCTCCATCCCTCTCTCCTTCCTTCTCTCCATCCCTCTCTCCTTCCCTCTCTCCATCCCTCTCTCCTTCCTTCTCTCCTTCCCTCTCTCCTTCCTTCTCTCCATCCCTCTCTCCTTCCTTCTCTCCATCCCTCTCTCCTTCCTTCTCTCCATCCCTCTCTCCATCCCTCTCTCCTTCCTTCTCTCCATCCCTCTCTCCTTCCTTCTCTCCATCCCTCTCTCCTTCCTTCTCTCCATCCCTCTCTCCATCCCTCTCTCCTTCCTTCTCTCCATCCCTCTCTCCTTCCTTCTCTCCATCCCTCTCTCCTTCCTTCTCTCCATCCCTCTCTCCATCCCTCTCTCCTTCCTTCTCTCCATCCCTCTCTCCTTCCTTCTCTCCATCCCTCTCTCCATCCCTCTCTCCTTCCTTCTCTCCTTCCTTCTCTCCTTCCTTCTCTCCATCCCTCTCTCCTTCCTTCTCTCCATCCCTCTCTCCATCCCTCTCTCCTTCCTTCTCTCCATCCCTCTCTCCTTCCTTCTCTCCATCCCTCTCTCCTTCCTTCTCTCCATCCCTCTCTCCATCCCTCTCTCCTTCCTTCTCTCCATCCCTCTCTCCTTCCTTCTCTCCATCCCTCTCTCCTTCCCTCTCTCCATCCCTCTCTCCATCCCTCTCTCCATCCCTCTCTCCTTCCTTCTCTCCATCCCTCTCTCCTTCCTTCTCTCCATCCCTCTCTCCATCCCTCTCTCCTTCCTTCTCTCCATCCCTCTCTCCATCCCTCTCTCCTTCCTTCTCTCCATCCCTCTCTCCTTCCTTCTCTCCATCCCTCTCTCCATCCCTCTCTCCTTCCTTCTCTCCTTCCTTCTCTCCTTCCTTCTCTCCATCCCTCTCTCCTTCCTTCTCTCCATCCCTCTCTCCTTCCTTCTCTCCATCCCTCTCTCCTTCCCTCTCTCCATCCCTCTCTCCTTCCTTCTCTCCATCCCTCTCTCCTTCCTTCTCTCCATCCCTCTCTCCATCCCTCTCTCCTTCCTTCTCTCCATCCCTCTCTCCTTCCTTCTCTCCTTCCTTCTCTCCTTCCTTCTCTCCATCCCTCTCTCCTTCCTTCTCTCCATCCCTCTCTCCATCCCTCTCTCCTTCCTTCTCTCCATCCCTCTCTCCTTCCCTCTCTCCATCCCTCTCTCCTTCCTTCTCTCCATCCCTCTCTCCTTCCTTCTCTCCTTCCTTATCTCCATCCCTCTCTCCTTCCTTCTCTCCATCCCTCTCTCCATCCCTCTCTCCATCCCTCTCTCCTTCCCTCTCTCCATCCCTCTCTCCTTCCTTCTCTCCATCCCTCTCTCCATCCCTCTCTCCTTCCCTCTCTCCATCCCTCTCTCCATCCCTCTCTCCTTCCCTCTCTCCATCCCTCTCTCCTTCCTTCTCTCCATCCCTCTCTCCTTCCTTCTCTCCTTCCTTCTCTCCTTCCTTCTCTCCATCCCTCTCTCCTTCCTTCTCTCCTTCCTTCTCTCCTTCCTTCTCTCCATCCCTCTCTCCTTCCCTCTCTCCATCCCTCTCTCCATCCCTCTCTCCATCCCTCTCTCCTTCCTTCTCTCCATCCCTCTCTCCTTCCTTCTCTCCATCCCTCTCTCCTTCCTTCTCTCCATCCCTCTCTCCATCCCTCTCTCCTTCCCTCTCTCCATCCCTCTCTCCATCCCTCTCTCCTTCCCTCTCTCCATCCCTCTCTCCTTCCTTCTCTCCATCCCTCTCTCCTTCCTTCTCTCCTTCCTTCTCTCCTTCCTTCTCTCCATCCCTCTCTCCATCCCTCTCTCCTTCCTTCTCTCCATCCCTCTCTCCTTCCTTCTCTCCATCCCTCTCTCCTTCCTTCTCTCCATCCCTCTCTCCATCCCTCTCTCCTTCCTTCTCTCCATCCCTCTCTCCTTCCTTCTCTCCTTCCTTCTCTCCTTCCCTCTCTCCTTCCTTCTCTCCTTCCTTCTCTCCTTCCTTCTCTCCATCCCTCTCTCCTTCCTTCTCTCCATCCCTCTCTCCTTCCCTCTCTCCATCCCTCTCTCCATCCCTCTCTCCTTCCTTCTCTCCTTCCTTCTCTCCATCCCTCTCTCCTTCCCTCTCTCCATCCCTCTCTCCATCCCTCTCTCCATCCCTCTCTCCTTCCTTCTCTCCATCCCTCTCTCCATCCTTCTCTCCATCCCTCTCTCCTTCCCTCTCTCCATCCTTCTCTCCTTCCCTCTCTCCATCCCTCTCTCCTTCCTTCTCTCCATCCCTCTCTCCTTCCTTCTCTCCATCCCTCTCTCCATCCCTCTCTCCTTCCCTCTCTCCATCCCTCTCTCCTTCCTTCTCTCCATCCCTCTCTCCTTCCTTCTCTCCTTCCCTCTCTCCATCCCTCTCTCCTTCCTTCTCTCCATCCCTCTCTCCTTCCTTCTCTCCTTCCTTCTCTCCATCCCTCTCTCCTTCCTTCTCTCCTTCCTTCTCTCCATCCCTCTCTCCTTCCTTCTCTCCATCCCTCTCTCCTTCCTTCTCTCCTTCCTTCTCTCCATCCCTCTCTCCATCCCTCTCTCCTTCCTTCTCTCCATCCCTCTCTCCATCCCTCTCTCCATCCCTCTCTCCTTCCTTCTCTCCATCCCTCTCTCCATCCCTCTCTCCTTCCTTCTCTCCATCCCTCTCTCCTTCCTTCTCTCCATCCCTCTCTCCATCCCTCTCTCCATCCCTCTCTCCTTCCTTCTCTCCATCCCTCTCTCCATCCCTCTCTCCTTCCTTCTCTCCATCCCTCTCTCCTTCCTTCTCTCCATCCCTCTCTCTATCCCTCTCTCCTTCCTTCTCTCCATCCCTCTCTCCTTCCTTCTCTCCATCCCTCTCTCTATCCCTCTCTCCATCCCTCTCTCCTTCCCTCTCTCCATCCCTCTCTCCTTCCTTCTCTCCATCCCTCTCTCCTTCCTTCTCTCCTTCCCTCTCTCCATCCCTCTCTCCTTCCTTCTCTCCATCCCTCTCTCCTTCCTTCTCTCCATCCCTCTCTCCTTCCCTCTCTCCATCCCTCTCTCCTTCCTTCTCTCCTTCCTTCTCTCCATCCCTCTCTCCATCCCTCTCTCCATCCCTCTCTCCATCCCTCCTTTCTGTGGCTGCAGGATGGCTTCTGGGTCTGATGAAGGCCTTTTCCTCTCTTCTTCCTCTCAGTGGGTCCGTCCTCCGTCCACACCTCCAGCTGCTGTCCTCTCTCCAGCGGGCCGCCGTCGGGTCTCGTGTGATCCTGGATGTTGCCCAGGAAGCTCCGTGTCTGTTCGGGTTCCCACAGTGTGGACACTCCACCTGTTTTCATCCCTCCTCTCTGCTTATTTACTTCTTTCTGCACACAAACACCCAGAATGCATCTGGCCCGTCCTCTCCGCGGCTCTCGGCTCTGATCTCCAGCTGTGAAGACCGTGCCTCCGTCTTGTAGGGAGATGACCTCCGACATCTTCAGGTGTGGATTTGTTGCTGTTGTTAGTGAGGAAGCTGATAAAGTGGGTTATTTCTGCGTCCAGCGCGGATTAATCTGTCTGCATCAAGATGGTTTTCCCCACTAATCTGATGGGATTAGTGGTGTTGTGAGCTTCATGTTTTGAACTAATAACCCCCATCTGACTGACTCCAGGCTGTGATTTTGGTTGCAAGCTAGCAGCTAGCTGAACATTTTCTGCTTGTTGGAGTTTGCTGAACAACGGATTGACTTTTTCCTGTAGGTCTCCTGGGAGTTTTACTGCAAATAGATTCATTTTTGCATCAGATGCAGCAGGTTGTAGTTTAGATTAAAGGTGGGAAAAGTTTTGAAATGATCCATAGTGGGTTCATGTTTTTAACATCAGAACAACCTGAATTATTAAAGGAATTATATGTTATGATTTCCTTCCAGTTTGTGCAGTGAGAAGAAAACTGGATGAACATTCACGTTCAGATGAAGTCATCTGTGCTTAGTTTGGTGTACATTGTGGTATTTGGTTCCGGCTGTTGTTACTGTGTCCTGTGACCTCTGACGGACTGGTTTGTGCTTACCAGTGCAACTCTGCAGACTGGCTCAGACACGCAGATTAAGATGTGAGTTTTGACTCCTAGCCTCGTCTGCCTTTGCGTGCAGCCTGCAGAGTTAAGCCACCAGCGGCTGCTGAGGGTCCATAATGGATCATTTTGGTCGCAGACGCAGAAATCTACATAGATTCAGCATTGCAGGTCTTCTGGGATTACGGTGCACCGTGTGGTCAAGGTGAACCCGCTCCAGCCGGTTTAATGCACAACTGCCTCTTTGCAAACATCTGTTTCCCTTCAAATCAGTGTGACCCCTGACGGTTGATCCTCTCTGAGCCAAGACGAGGAATATCTGAACACTGTGGAGGAGAGGAAGCTTGTGATTGGTGCAGGTGTCTCTTCAGTCATCTATCAGCTGATCAGTGTGCAGCACTGGTGTCTTTAACATTGGTTATCCATCTTCACTCGTAGAAACTGAAATCAGATTAATTCAACTCGCTGAACTTAATGAATGTAATCAATCACCTGCTTTGTAATGAATTCATCTAAATTAATTACTAAAATTAATTACTTAATTTTTGCTGTTAAAGGATTAAAACCTGTAAAAGACTAAAGTTTGGGATGAACCCCACAGTGTAGTGGAACCACGTATATATATATATATATATGTATATATATATATATATATATATATATATATATATATATATATATATATATATATATATATATATATATATATATATATATATATAACAACACAAAAACACTTCTGGGGTTAATCATGAAAACCTCATAAAAATAAAAACAATGGATCTAATAAAATCTGAAAATAAGACAATAAAGTGTGGCCTACTGAATATTAGATCCCTCCCAAATAAGTCTTTATTAGTCAATGACTTGATAGGTGATCACCACATTGATTTATTCTGTCTTACGGAAACCTGGTTACAGCAAGAGGATTATGTTAGTATTAATGAAGCTACGCCAGCTAACTATTTAAACTTTCACATTCCTAGAACTACAGGCAGAGGAGGAGGTGTTGCAGCTATTTTTCAGTCAGAATTTTTAATTAATCCTAAGCACAAAACTAACTATAAATCCTTTGAATTCCTGACATTAAATTTATCTCATCCAAAATGGAATTGAGAGAAACCGCTCCTTTTAGCATTAGTGTATCGCCCACCTGGACCTTACTCCGAGTTTCTGACCCAATTCTCTGATCTCTTGTCTGAGTTAGTGCTGACTACTGATAAGGTCATTGTACTAGGTGATTTTAATATTCATGTTGACCATGAAAATGATAGTTTAAACATTTCCTTTAGCTCTGTTCTAAACTCAATTGGGTTGTCACAAAATGTCCAAGGAGCCACTCACTCTCATGGTCATACTCTTGATCTGGTTCTAACATCTGGTATTGAGACTGATAAGCTCAAAGTATTTCCTCAAAACCCTGTCTTGTCCGATCACTTCTTGTTAACCTTTGAATTCACTTTATTTGATTACTCACTGACCAAAAATAAATTCTACTATAGTAGATGTTTATCAGACAATAATATTACAAAATTTAAACAATCAATTGAATCAATTTTTTCCCCTCTACCATGTGTTAGCATGACTGAGAGTCCCCCTTTAAGCCTTACTCCTGCTCAGATTGATCAACATGCTGATACTATAACAGCTTCAATGCGTACAACCTTGGATAATGTTGCTCCCCTAAAGAAGAAGAAATTAGATAAGATTATGAAGGCTCCCTGGTTTAATTCCCAGCTTCGAGCTCTAAAACAGGCGTCAAGGCGTTTGGAAAACAGATGGCGTTCATCAGGACTAGAGGAGTCTCACTTAACCTGGAAAGAAAGTTTAATCGTATACAAAAAAGCCTTACGTACGGCAAGAACAGCTTATTATTCATCATTGATAGAGGAAAACAAAAACAACCCTCGGTTTCTTTTCAGCACTGTAGCTAGGCTTACTAGGAGCCGGAGCGCTGTGGAGCCATGTATTCCTTTCTCACTTAGCTGTGATGATTTCATGTATTTTTTCAGGAATAAAATTGACACTATTAGAGATCAAATTCACAATACTCTTCCTTCTACCTATAATGTTGAGCCTGTTGTGGTCTCCGAAGCATCCTTAGAACCAGGATCTGACTTGTGTCTAAATAGTTTCTGTCCTGTCCAACCCTATGAATTAACTAAAATAATAGCTTCATCTAAACCATCCACCTGTATCTTAGACCCTCTCCCAACGAGCCTCTTTAAGGACATTTTCCCTTTAATTAATACATCACTACTAAGTCTTATCAATATGTCTTTAGTGACAGGATATGTACCACAATCATTTAAAACTGCTGTAATCAAGCCTTTACTTAAAAAGCAATCTCTGGATCCAGAGGTGATAGCAAATTATAGACCTATATCTAACCTCCCGTTTATGTCCAAAATTCTGGAGAAAATAGTTTCAGCTCAGCTACATGCCCACCTGAGCAGAAATAATTTATGCGAGGAGTTTCAGTCAGGATTTAGAGCTCATCATAGCACTGAGACGGCATTGGTGAAAGTTACTAATGACCTTCTTATGGCCTCAGACAAAGGACTTGTGTCCGTACTTATCTTGCTTGATCTTAGTGCTGCATTTGATACAGTCGATCATAACATTCTGTTACAGAGACTAGAACAGGTGATTGGAATTACAGGTACAGCCTTAAGCTGGTTTAAATCATATTTATCTGATAGACTTCAGTTTGTTCATGTAAATGACAAGTCCTCCTCACAAACTACAGTAAGTCATGGAGTTCCTCAAGGTTCTGTACTTGGACCAATACTCTTCACGCTATATATGCTCCCTTTAGGCAAAATTGTTAGACAGCATGGAATAAACTTTCATTGTTATGCAGATGATACTCAGATATACTTATCCTTTAAACCAAATGAAACAAATCAGCCCGACAGGCTACAAAATTGTCTCATAGACATAAAGACTTGGATGTCTAGAAATTTTCTCCTCTTAAACTCAGATAAGACTGAAGTAATTCTCGTTGGATCTGAAAAACTCAGAGCTAAATTTTCCGGTTTTCTAATGAACCTGGATGGCATTACTTTAGCTTCCAGTGCTACAGTGAGAAACCTTGGAGTAATATTTGACCCTGACCTGTCCTTTGGTCCACATATTAAGCAGGTTACTAAAACAGCCTTCTTTCATTTACGTAATATAGCCAAAATTAGGGACATTCTGTCTCAGAGTGATGCAGAAAAACTGGTTCACGCTTTTGTTACTTCGAGACTAGATTACTGTAACTCTCTATTACTGGGCTGTCCTAAATATGCCCTGAAAAGCCTTCAGCTGATCCAGAATTCTGCAGCCAGAGTCCTGACCAGAACCAGCAGGAGAGATCATATTTCTCCAGTTTTAGCCTCTATTCATTGGCTGCCTGTTGAATCTAGAATAGAATTTAAAATCCTTCTCCTTACATATAAAGCCCTCCACAACCAGGCACCACTATATATCAAAGACCTCATAGTTCCTTATATACCAAGCAGAGTACTTCGTTAGCAGACTGCAGGCTTACTTGTGGTTCCTAGAGTCTCAAAGAGCCGAGCAGGAGGCAGAGCCTTTGGTTATCAGGCCCCTCTCTTATGGAATAAGCTCCCAGTTAGTGTTAGGGAAGCAGACACCCTCCCCACCTTTAAGACTAGGCTGAAGACTTATCTTTTTGATAAGTCCTATAGCTAGGGATGGTTAGCATCCTTTAGTTATGCTGCTATAGGTTTAGGCTGCTGAGGGACATTTCCTGATACACTGAGCTTCTTTCTCTTTATCTCTCTCTTTTATCCCCCCCCCCCCCCCCCCCAATAACAGTGTTGCATCATTAACATGTATGTCTCCTGTCTCAGCAGGTCTCCCTGGCCGGGAGTAGCAGTTCCTGTTGTCTGTTGTCTTTCTGTCCTCTTCCCCCCACACAGCAGAGGCAGATGGCTGCCTGTCCTTGAGCCGGGTTCTGCCGGAGGTTTCCTTCCTGTTAAAAGGGAGTTTTTTCCTTCCCACTGTCGCCAGTGTGCTTGCTCAGGATGGGAGATTGAGTTGGACTCAACTCAATCTGTTGGTTTCCTTATATAGGCTGTTATGAATTGGCCTTCATTATGTTTTCCTCTCTGTCTGTAAAGCGTCTTGAGATGGCATTGCCGTGATTTGACGCTATATAAATAAAGTTGAATTGAATTGAATATATATATATATATATATATATATATATATATATATATATATATATATATATATATATATATATATATATATATATATATAGAGTGAGTGAGTGGATTTCTTCCCAGTTAATAATTCCACCTCCACCGTTTGTCCTCTGATTCATGCAGGAAGTTTTATATTTGACTGACTTCTCCGGGAGGAGCTCTGCTGTGTGAGAGGTGAAGTGTGAGTTTGCTGAGCAGTCTCCATCCCTCTACATACAGTTTTTAACCTGTAACTGAAACGGTAAGCAGCTGAACCGCCTCGGTGCTCTGAGAGTTTAAGCTCCGCATACTGAATATTTCCTCTGAATGACGACCCTGTTGGAACTGAATCCTCAGCCTTGGCAGCAACCGTCCTCGTCTCTATGACTTACACAAGGACACAATGCAGGAAGACGACATGTGCTGGTGCTGGTGCTATATTTCACCTCATAACTTTAAATTTAACTTCATCTCTCCAGCTTTATATCTCGCTGCAAACCTCGGGGCACTTTCAGTCCCCACGCACTTCGCTTTGAGCTCTCACTCCCTCAGAAAGCCACGTTGCCTTCCCCAGGCCTGGAAACTCAGTAACGGGTCTCTAGAATTGAATCAGTTTGGTATTTGGTGATTTGCTGTATATATCGACTCCTTTGGGTGCTCCTCCTCCTCCTCTCCCCATGGCTCCTCTTCCTCAGTGTTCCTCCCCGTAATGACACCGCTCTCTGGCTGAAATTGTTTACCTCCAACACTCATTTAGAGAAACTATAGATGTTGTTTTATGACTTCCTTCAGACCTCCACCCAGATTGTCCATTTAGCCTCCTCGGTTCTTCTCTAAAAGCCCCCCCCCCCCCCCCCCCCCCCCCCCCCTACACACACACACACACACACACACACACACACACACACACACAGCCCAACTCCTAATGACGAGGCCTTCCTCTTGTTAATGTCCATTTTCCTCTGCGCACTGCCAATTACCTCTATCTGTCTGCTTGACTCTCCCCTTCTTCCAGCATATCGTCCGTTTCAGCAGCCCACTTATCCCCATGAGTCACCGCAGGCGTCCTGCTGATGCACACACACACACAGCCGACAGAAACACACACATCAGCTGGGTTCTGTGTCCTTCCAGTGAATCCATCCCTTGGTTTGCTGTCTGCAGACGGGAGCAGGACCAGGTGGAACCCCAACGAAACAAACTGTTTCATCAACACGGGGAAATAATTCAATGCTTTCATTTCACGATAAAGAACTTTGTTGTCTGAATTAAATGTAAATATTTTGGGTGAAATTGCTGCATTTGGGTCAGTTTAACTACTTACAGCACATCAAAAGTTTGGACACACTTTTCCATTGAATGCAGTGGCTGTTGACTGGAACTCTGCCTCTGCAGGGAGGAAATATAACTTATTTATCAGCTTCTGATGCGATTTATTTCTGCCACTTAAACTTGACTGATGAGTGTGTGAGGCACTTCATCTGAAGGCTACTAAAACAATTTGACATGAATTCATTTTGCTTATCTAACAGCAGTAGATGAAGCCTATTAATCAGAAATGCAGTTTATCTCATGTTTACCTCTAGCTGGTGTCAGGTCTGGATAATAAAATCACAAAGAAGCTGGATGTGCTGGAATACAACTTAAAACCAAGAAAAGAGGAAAAAGTAGCAGCTCTGCGATGGACCGGCGAGCTGTCCAGGGTGTACCCTGCCTTTCTCCCAAAGCCTGCTGGGATAGGCTCCAGCTTCCCGCAACCCTTCATCAGACGGAGCGGTTAGGATGATGAATGTATGAAAAAATAGCAAAGTTGTGGCAGCCGGGAGAAGAACGCTGTGAAATACAGAGAAGAAGAAGATTAAAGCTGCAGATGTCTTTGTGTCATCATCAAAAGTCTGGAGGATTTGTAACCTGCTCAGAGTCTGGCCCCCTGAACGCGTCGGTGAAAACACTTCAGAGTGATCTAACTCAGTATCCATCATCATCCTGTCTCCTCTCTGAGACCTCTCCAGCCAGGAAAAGTCAGTGCAATCCTGCAGATCTTGTTCTCTCTCACAGCCACTGTGTTGATGCCCAGTGGCTGGGATGTGATGTGGCGCTTTAGGCCAAATGCTGCTGTGAAGCTGTGAGAAGCTGCCGGGACATGATGGCTCCATGCACACAGTGAATGTTTCTGAGTCAGAAAGTAAAACACACAGCTGTTTTAAAGGGTTTGTAAACCAACGGCTGCTGAACTTTTGCTTAGAAAACTCTACTTTTTAAGTAAAAGTGTAGATTCGTTACTGAATTTTGTGCGGAACAATGTGATTAATAATTGCAGAAAATCATGCATTTAGTTAAAAGTTTGGATCAGTGTCAGCAGTAATGTTTAGAATGATGAGTGAGGTCTGAACCTTTCTGTGGGAGTTTGGACCTGACCAGGTGTACCCGCCGCTCGCCCAGTGATTAATGGGACAGATTGTTGGAAAATGGATGGATGGATTATTACTGTCGCTCTTTTAATCAGTTAATAATAACTTAAAATCCAGTCTTTTATTGAAACGGTCTCAGCTACGTGTAACTGACCCCCCCCCGTATTCTGCATCGTCTCTTTGAACGTGTTTGACTGTGAAGTGACAACAGAACGAAGGAGCTCGCCTTCAAGAGCAGCAATAAAGAAGATAAACAACAGCTCTGGGACTAGACAAGGAGACCACACAGGACGACTCCACACACACACACACACACACACACAAGCCAGGGAAGCCAAATGTGTATGTTTCTGCTCCTCATGACAACAGCGAGGCCTCCGTGGGGAGAGTGTGTCGCCTGTGTGTGTGTGCTAAAGCTGACTTATCTCTCCTCAGCAAGGCTTAATGGGGTAATGGAAACCTCCAAATGCATTCTGGGAATGAGCAGAGTGTGCACGCAGTCTTACTGAGAGGATGGAACGGGGATGGTTACATACCACAGGATGCATGATGTTTTCTGCATTATTGATTTCGTCATGTTTTTATAAAGGTAAAAGAAAGAAGAAAAGTGAGTTTACTGGTCCATATTTGGCAACTGGGCAGGTTTTTATGGAATATATTTCCTGTAAAGTTAAACAAAGCCCAGAGTTTACAAGTCAGTTTGCAAAAGGAGACACAACATGTCCTGTGGATGTGTTGCTGGTTTCTTTATGTTGGGGTAATTATCCCTGGCCTTTTCCTCATTGGGCTAAGCGGAGCAGCTCCGGCTCAGGTGCAGCCTATCGTTAAGCCCCATCGACCACGCGACTCAGTGTGGCGCTGATTTTAACTGCAACTGCTTCACCACAGCTAGCTCATTTCCAAACCAATTTCACAGCTGTTTGAATTGGACTGACTGGACTTGTCCAGTAAGGAGACATACTGGTTTCCATCCGGATAAGAAGAGGAGGGCTGATGCTGAAGGAGGAGAGAGGGAAAGGACGGGAAACGAAGTTGGTACATTATGTAAATAAAAACAGGATCCAGTGATGTCTAAATCTCATCAACACGCAGTTTTATTCCCAGAAGAAGAAACATTTTACGTGTAAACTAAACGTTTTTCTGAAATAGTTCCACGATGTTTGGAGCTATTTTGTCTTGGACTGGTGAAGTTCTGTCCATCTCTCTGAAATGCTCCTTTTCTACCCGGTCAGTTACTGACCTGCTGATAATTAACCTTTTATTTATTTATTTATTTATTTTGATTGATTTATTTATTTCTTAGCAGCATTGAAAACCAACCTGACTGGTTTTCAATGCTGCTCCAGTCGTTCCTGAATTGCACCAGTTACTTTTCCAGCTGCATCAGATTCACATTCAGCTCATGTTGGCCGTGAAACTGCAAAATGTCTCAGTTTCTACGTCTGATATGTTGTTTATGTTCTGCTAAAAGTAAAATATGGGTTGCTGGGAAATTGTTGTTTCTGTTTTTATTTACATTTTGTACGGCATGTCAGCCTCCTTATGAAGTATGTCGTGGTGAAATACCCGGTGCTGCATGTTTTCATGTTCGTCCTGAACAGACTGAGCCACCAAGCGACTGGAAGCCAACAGCTGTCACACAGAGCAGCATTTTCTCCTCAGATTCCACATTAATCATCCATCCTTTCTGTCTCTGTGGAAAAGCCTGGAGCCAAATGAGGCTCAGTTCCAGCATGAAGGAGGCTGGTCTGCTGAACACCACAACTCTCACTGCTCTGGACGTCAGTAAGACCTCCATAAACCTCAGGGTTTCTTCCTGAGTGGAGCGGCCGGCCTCCTTTATCTGCTGCCCTCCAGGGGAGCGGCCCATTCACACGGCTGCTCTGATTTAATTGTGCAGTTCAGGGTGATTGGCTTTCACCTTCAGCTTCCACCAGGCTCAGCACATCTCATGCCCATTCAGTCTCCCCTTCACCCGCAGGATGGAGACCGGCTCTCTGACTGCAGTTTAGTCTCAGTGTTGACTTTGCCTGAATTAGGGGGGGATGAGGGATTGGCAGTGTGTGATGGGGAAAGTTGGCTTCAGACGGAGATGGAGGTAAACTCCGGTGGGTCGATGATGAAGGAGCTGAAGAAAAGAAGGCAGATGAAGATTTGATTAGTGACTGTTCATGCAAGCAAACAGAAAAACAATAAAAAGGTTTCTGTCTGCAATCTCATTACGGTGTTTTCTAAATGTCAGGGAGAAAAAGTGTCCCGTTACTTGTTGCTGCCAACGTCCTGCTGCCTCCCAGGAAATCAGGTCAGATTTAATCATCTCAGCACCTCTGACCTGCACCGAGAGGTCGACTACTGCAGAAACCCACCAGCCTCCTCTTCATTAATCTGTCTGAACTAAAGGCAAAAGTTTGGGATTGAACTGTTGAAGTTACCGCCTGTTGCATGATTACTGTGTGGTTGAGGATGTTTCAGCTGCAACAAGATGTTTCACCCAAACTGCTGCAATAAGTAGCGTCTCGTTTCCCAAACCAGCATGTGGAAAATCCTCCTGTTGTCTATCAGTGCATTGCAGTTATACGAAGACAAACATTATGAAAATGATCAAAATGTGAACACCTTCATTTATTCAGAGAACAAGCAGCGGCGTCTGTCGTGTGGAGGAACCACACACAGGAAAACACCACACAGGGCTCAGAGTAGACGTTTCTGAGTGCAGCTCACACACTCGACTCGGCTGCTCGACACACAAATGCATCTTCTTTACAAACGTGGCTCCACTTAAAAGGAAAACAAAGTGTGATAATAAATCCTGAGAAAACAACAAATAATCCACTAAACATAAATTTCCTTTCTTCATCTGCAAAGTTTGGTTGCAGGTGAAGTTTCTGAAAGCTCTTAGCGACACGTTGTCACGGACCGTTTCTCCTGCTAAATGTTCTGCTTTCTAGCGAACTCTGTTCTCCACATTATCTGGATCTGTTGAACACATTGAGCTTTGTTTGCGTAAATAGCTGACAGATGATGAAGGGATGGAAAGCAAAAGATATTCATAATGATTAATTAGATAAATTAGCCTGAGTCGCTGAAGAGAACACCGTTTGTGGAGCACTGCTGCTGCAGACAGACTGCAGACAGGTGATAATATGACAGCTGATGCTCTTGCTGTTTAGACTTTAGACTAAAGAGTCGACTCCTGACTCGCGCTTGATGTGTCATCTGGAGTCTGTGGAGCTGATTTAACGGGAAAGTAACTGGACTGACATTTTGAGCCGGACGCCGTTCAGAGGCTGACAATTTCACTAAATTACTGTTAAAATATTCAGTAAAAAGTCAGTTTGGACCAGCTTTAACATCAGCATCAGAATGAAAACATAACCATGGTGCAGCGATGTAGCAACACAACATCAACACACACTCCGCAGTTACACGCACACACACACATCTGTTTCATGTGGGTTTCTGCAAACAAACGAGGTGAAGAGAAATGACTGACATCCTGCAGCGTTAGATGCCGTGGTCTATGACACAAACTACTCCCACGCAGTACTTAAACAGTTACTTCCATATTATCTGATGGATTATTCATTCATTTTCTGAACTGCTTATTCCAATCCAGGGTGGCGGGGAAGCTGGAGCCTATCCCAGCCGGCTTTGGGCGACAGGCAGGGTACACCCTGGACAGCTTGCCAGTCCATCACAGGGACACACAGAGAGATGAACCACACTCATGCTCACACTCACTCCTAGGGGCAATTTAGAGTGACCAATTAACCTATCATGCATGTCTTTGGATGGTGGGAGGAAGCCGGAGTACCTGCAGAGAACCCACGCATACACAGGGAGAACATGCAAACTCCACACAGAAAGGCCACTGACCAAACCAGCCAAGGATTGAACCAGCGACCTTCTTGCTGTGAGGCCACAGTGCTAACCACTGCGCCACCGTGCAGCCCACATCTGATGGATTATTTCACTGTAAATACATTTCCACTGACTTACATTCATAACTTTTTATTCTCAGCAGTTTCTAAAACTGTTTTATTCATGCAAAATAAAGAAAATCCAAACTGGGGAATGTTTGAGCAGGTGTCCGTGCTGCCACCGGCACGGCCGTCTTAATGCACGGGTTTACTTGGCCTGAAGCCCAGGGGCCACGGAATTTAGGAGCCAGTCATTTGGGGGACAAATTGAACTAAAAAGTCTTATTGTTGTAACTTGTAAGTTCTGCTGTCAGTCAGGATCTTAGACACATCTGAGAGAGCTGATTGATCCTAACGAACCCGTTGCCACCATGCCAAATCCCGCCCCCCCGTGTGCAAACTCAGTGCGAAGCCCGGCTCTTTGACACGCATCATGGTGCATGTAGTCACACAGGCACAGGTAAAGCCTGTTTTCCATGGGGCTGGGCCACAGTTTGCGGGTGATTTAGTGATTGTGTAGAAGGTGCAAACATGTTGCAGACTCTGTTTAAATGAGGGTTTGATGTGTGACGTGGTTTGCAGCATGGCGAGTTTGGAGAGAAAAAGCAGTGAAATCTGACACAAATAAAGGCTGAATGGCAGCAAATCTATGACAAAGTTAATGATGTCGGTTAAATGGGAACAGGGAATGAAGGAAAAAGACGGAATAAAAACAGAAGGTTAAAAGAAAAATAAGAAATCCAGCTACTGGGGAAAAAACTTTTTGGTTTCATTCAATGACTGACGCGTGCGTGGAAACATAATAACCATGACCATGCGGCGACACTTGACATTTAGGACTTGGACAGAATATCTGTGGATCCCAGCTGTGAGACACAGTATCTGTCTTCTGCAGGTGTGTGTGACTCCTCTCCACATCCATCCTGACTTCCTCCAACAGATCCAAAATGCTGGATAAGACAGATGTTCTGATGATTGTTTCCTCCTTCATCCCAGAAATCTTCACATGACGGTGAAAAAGACGTTCTCTGTGTCTCCTCGCTTTGTTTCCACGTCTCCTTCTGGTGACAATAACTGCAGACATGTGTACAACGACACACACACTGTCTGCATGTCTGTATGAAACATGTTATAGACACAGTTTCTATCAGCAACATTGATCTCAGGTTTAATAGATCACAGTGAATTAATTTACATGTTCTCCTCCCAACAAACAGAACAGGCCGTGAACATATTAAACATAAACTTGGACGTACCAACAGGCTGTTTGTTCACCATTAAAACACACAATCCTCAGCTCTTAATAAATCAGATTGCAATTCTTCTGTTGTGTGTGCAATTACTTTGCACATGTTTGGGTATGTGCAAACCTCTCGTCGATCTGGGTGTAAGAGTTCCACTGCAGCATGAACCCTCTGCGTTTTATCAGGTAGTCGGTTTATCAGCATCTATGCATGGTGTTACATCAAGTCAGCTCTATTTTGCCATGTTGACACTTAAAGCATGCAGTTTATGATACTTTTCAACCATATGTTTATTAGAAGGGGCTTCTGGGGGATGACTTAGACTGGTACACTACGGGCTTACTGGCAGAAATGGGACTGATGGCTTGTCAACACAAACAGATCCTATTTCAACCGAAACAGTGGAACACGGTCAGTAATTCTTACACTTATGATCACTGACATACTTTATAATCTGGATTTTAAGGACATAATGAAGCTCTCTAAAAAAGAGACCAGGAGAAAGCGGTTCCTAAAAGGACCGTTCAGTGTTTGGTGAAAACATCTGCAGGGTCTGAAAAGTCATGATGATCAGCTGTTTCTGTTCAGGAAGCTTCACAGGGTTGTTTGATCTGTTGCTGCCAGGAATTATTTATTATTGTATTCAATACTGTTCATTATGGCCATGTTATTAATATGTTAATACAACTCAATAAAGAAACCTGGAAATTATTTTCTGTAATGAGACTTGGAAGACGGGACAGGGCCCAAAGAACTCAGACCAGTGGCCCAACAAGAGGTAACGGCAGCCCAGGCCACCGGTACTGGTGGAACATGATGTGGTGGAACGGGAGATTCTCATGGTGATGAGGTGGAACGGTAGATTCTCATGGTGATGAGGTGGAACGGGAGATTCTCATGGTGATGTGGTGGAACGGGAGATTCTCATGGTGATGAGGTGGAACGGTAGATTCTCATGGTGATGAGGTGGAACGGGAGATTCTCATGGTGATGTGGTGGAACGGGAGATTCTCATGGTGATGAGGTGGAACGGGAGATTCTCATGGTGATGAGGTGGAACGGTAGATTCTCATGGTGATGAGGTGGAACGGGAGATTCTCATGGTGATGTGGTGGAACGGGAGATTCTCATGGTGATGTGGTGGAACGGGAGATTCTCATGGTGATGAGGTGGAACGGGAGATTCTCATGGTGATGAGGTGGAACGGGAGATTCTCATGGTGATGAGGTGGAACGGGAGATTCTCATGGTGATGTGGTGGAACGGGAGATTCTCATGGTGATGTGGTGGAACGGGAGATTCTCATGGTGATGAGGTGGAACGGGAGATTCTCATGGTGATGAGGTGGAACGGGAGATTCTCATGGTGATGAGGTGGAACGGTAGATTCTCATGGTGATGAGGTGGAACGGGAGATTCTCATGGTGATGATGTGGAACGGGAGATTCTCATGGTGATGTGGTGGAACGGGAGATTCTCATAGTGATGAGGTGGAACGGGAGATTCTCATGGTGATGAGGTGGAACGGGAGATTCTCATGGTGATGAGGTGGAACGGGAGATTCTCATGGTGATGAGGTGGAACGGTAGATTCTCATGGTGGTGAGGTGGAACGGTAGATTCTCATGGTGATGAGGTGGAACGGGAGATTCTCATGGTGATGTGGTGGAACGGGAGATTCTCATGGTGATGTGGTGGAACGGGAGATTCTCATAGTGATGAGGTGGAACGGGAGATTCTCATGGTGATGAGGTGGAACGGGAGATTCTCATGGTGATGAGGTGGAACGGGAGATTCTCATGGTGATGAGGTGGAACGGTAGATTCTCATGGTGGTGAGGTGGAACGGTAGATTCTCATGGTGATGAGGTGGAACGGGAGATTCTCATGGTGATGAGGTGGAACGGTAGATTCTCATGGTGATGAGGTGGAACGGGAGATTCTCATGGTGATGATGTGGAACGGGAGATTCTCATGGTGATGAGGTGGAACAGGAGATTCTCATGGTGATGAGGTGGAACGGGAGATTCTCATGGTGATGTGGTGGAACAGGAGATTCTCATGGTGATGAGGTGGAACGGGAGATTCTCATGGTGATGTGGTGGAACGGGAGGTTCTCATGGTGATGAGGTGGAACAGGAGATTCTCATGGTGATGAGGTGGAACGGGAGATTCTCATGGTGATGTGGTGGAACGGGAGATTCTCATGGTGATGAGGTGGAACGGGAGATTCTCATGGTGATGAGGTGGAACGGGAGGTTCTCATGGTGATGAGGTGGAACAGGAGATTCTCATGGTGATGAGGTGGAACGGGAGATTCTCATGGTGATGTGGTGGAACGGGAGATTCTCATGGTGATGTGGTGGAACGGGAGATTCTCATGGTGATGAGGTGGAACGGGAGATTCTCATGGTGATGAGGTGGAACGGGAGATTCTCATGGTGATGTGGTGGAACGGGAGATTCTCATGGTGATGTGGTGGAACGGGAGATTCTCATAGTGATGAGGTGGAACGGGAGATTCTCATGGTGATGAGGTGGAACGGGAGATTCTCATGGTGATGAGGTGGAACGGGAGATTCTCATGGTGATGAGGTGGAACGGTAGATTCTCATGGTGGTGAGGTGGAACGGTAGATTCTCATGGTGATGAGGTGGAACGGGAGATTCTCATGGTGATGAGGTGGAACGGTAGATTCTCATAGTGATGAGGTGGAACGGGAGATTCTCATGGTGATGAGGTGGAACGGTAGATTCTCATAGTGATGAGGTGGAACGGGAGATTCTCATGGTGATGTGGTGGAACGGTAGATTCTCATGGTGATGTGGTGGAACGGGAGATTCTCATGGTGATGTGGTGGAACGGGAGATTCTCATGGTGATGAGGTGGAACGGGAGATTCTCATGGTGATGAGGTGGAACGGGAGATTCTCATGGTGATGTGGTGGAACGGGAGATTCTCATGGTGATGTGGTGGAACGGGAGATTCTCATAGTGATGTGGTGGAACGGGAGATTCTCATGGTGATGAGGTGGAACGGGAGATTCTCATGGTGATGAGGTGGAACGGGAGATTCTCATGGTGATGAGGTGGAACGGGAGATTCTCATGGTGATGAGGTGGAACGGTAGATTCTCATGGTGGTGAGGTGGAACGGTAGATTCTCATGGTGATGAGGTGGAACGGGAGATTCTCATGGTGATGAGGTGGAACGGGAGATTCTCATGGTGATGAGGTGGAACGGTAGATTCTCATAGTGATGAGGTGGAACGGGAGATTCTCATGGTGATGAGGTGGAACGGTAGATTCTCATGGTGGTGAGGTGGAACGGTAGATTCTCATGGTGATGAGGTGGAACGGGAGATTCTCATGGTGATGAGGTGGAACGGTAGATTCTCATGGTGATGAGGTGGAACGGGAGATTCTCATCATGATGAGGTTTAACAGGAGATTCTCATGGTGATGAGGTGGAACGGTAGATTCTCATGGTGATGAGGTGGAACGGGAGATTCTCATCATGATGAGGTGGAACGGGAGATTCTCATGGTGATGAGGTGGAACGGGAGATTCTCATGGTGATGAGGTGGAACGGGAGATTCTCATCGTGATGAGGTTTAACGGGAGATTCTCATGGTGATGTACAGCTGACAAACCTGCAGCAGCTGTGTGAATGTTTGATATGTAGAATTAATGCTGCTTTGCAGGTTAAAATGATCCAACCAGGTCTGGGAAGGTGAGAAAGTGGCCTAAATGTTTCATCCGTTCCACGAGGAGAAGAGGCCCCGTCACTGTTTCCACAGATTGATCATTCTACACATTCAGAGCAGGTGAAATGACGAAAATTTCCCTCCCACAGACATCTTTTATGTGTGACTGAGAGTAGGAAGCAGGAGTCTGGGTTAATATTGATGAGAGTAAATGAAAGCCATAAAATCAATAAAACCTTGCATACAGGTTTGTTGTTCAGGCTGAAGGAGGAGCAGTCGGCTGCAGGGAGCTGCCATCAGCTTTGTCCCATCAGACGTTCCCCTCCAGCTGATGTTTGCAGCAGTGTTGAGATCGCGTCCTCACAGCGACAGTAACATGGTCTCTGCGTTTATCTCCCAACACGTGTGTGATATTGACAGGAGACTTTAACTATGGCGGCTGCTCAGCAGTGTCGGGATCTGTCACTTATCTCTTTCACCTCGGCCTGTATTTACTGTTCCTCTCATTTTTTATTGCCCTCCTTGATGATTATGGTGGAAGAAAGTTGAACCCGTTATGTGTGTGTGCTTGAGCGGTATTTTCTGCTTCTTTCGTCTCCATGCTGACGGGAGATGAAACCTGCTGGATTGAAAGTTTTCAGCTTCAAACTGTAAATCCAGATTGCAGATATATGTCAGGAGATATTCTGTGTTTTCCAGCTGCATTGTGGACAAACATGCTGTAATGTCATGGGTGACCTTACTTGTTCCTGATTGTCTCGGTTAAACAGCTGAACGGGACTGGATAAGCTCTTCCTAATCACATCACACTCTCCTTGAATTCTAATTTGGGTGAACGGTCGGCTAATCTAGAGGGAAATTGGATTCGACCAGTGTCGTCTCTCTCGGGAAATTTTCCACCCTGTCAAAGTCCAGGTCTTCAGCGTTGATTGAAAGAGCCGATGTTTCCCCGCCTCGTAGATGCAGTTCCATCACACTGAAGTGTGTGTGTGTGTGTGTTCTACTGATTCTGTAACTTTGAGCAGCCAGTGATCATGCAGTTACAGTCAGAAACAACAAAATGATGAGACGTTGTTTTGTGTTTTGCCTCCTTCTGTGCAGATGATGACATCCGTCTCAGTTCAGTGTAAACGTTGGCTGACATGATCGTTCAGGCTGTGCTGCTTTGGAAAACACATCGGATCACATATTATTTGGATGAATCAGATTTTTGCTGCTCAGATTGTCATAAAAAACTAATGTAAACATATTTCCCTGCATCATCAACAGAGTTAAAGCATCTTCCTGCAATATCTCATGTTCATGCTCATCATTCTGTGTTAAAGAAAACAGAAATGAAATGCAACACAAAGTTTTGGCATTTTCTTTTATTTCTGATTAAATAAAATGAAACATTTGGCAGATGCTGTTATCCACTGCAGCTGAGAGAGAAAACACGGGCAAGAAATCAAACAGTAAAGGACATCATGGAGAGGTGGTGGTCAGACTGCTGGGAGTCCAGTTGGACTGGTGGAAGTGGACTTTTTGTTGTTTGCATTTATTTATTTATTCATTTATTGTTCCATTTGTTTCCTGCATTAGTACCTTTAATAAAATAAAAGAAACGGTTGACCCCACATCATCTTTGGTGCAGCTGATTCAGAGCTGGACGAATCTGTCCAAGTCAATCTGATGAATAGAAGAGCTAAAGGAGGTGCAGGGATACTGTTCCAATGCCCGTCGTTTAGCAACTGGCAGAGAAAACATGTCACAGAAAGTTCATTAGCAGCTTCCACAAACTAAAATTGCCTGGACTCGTATACATGCACTATCAAAGGGGGATTTTTTTTTTGTCTTATATATTGCATAAAAAGCTTTATAAAAGTGCTCTACTGTTGCAGCATTTGGGTTGCATGTGTAGAAACCAGCTGACTCCTGATGGCAGCAGCACAGATAACATATGTCCACACATTACATGTAACGTAGCACAAAGATGGGAAGAAACTATTCCAACAGCCTCCACCGAGCCTGGTCACCCAGAAAAATCACAAAAAGGTAAAATAATCATGAATGACGTCTTATTTCTGCTTTTATGAGGTAAAATCTGACATTAAAACATCTAGGTTATCTATGTGAGGATAAAAATGATCTTTGGGTCTAACTTCTTCTGGATCGTCGTCGGTGTTTCTGGTGAATTTGAGTGCCAGCCGGGGTTTTTTCCTGAAGGATTGGTCGATGAAGGTGTGAATTATAAAAGTGAACCAACAGATTGCCCAGCCTCGGCTCCGTAAATGGAAATGATAAATGTTGTTGCTTCCAGTTTAGTTTGAATCATCTCCTTTAGAGACTGAGCTTCCAGACTCCCGGGTGATGCTGTATGTCTCTGTTAGCATCGGCTCATCCCTCTAACTAACAGATATCTCCTCCAGCAGACACAGCAGAAACTCAACCATTCATATTCTGACATTTGCAGGGTGCCAGTGGGAACTGATGGCCAGACTTTGTTTGAGCTGAATGGTAATGTCCAGTGATGACCTTTGGTGTAGCCAGCGGGTAAATATTAATATTCAACAAAAAAAGGAGAAGGATGCTTACACAACTTTTTTTTTCCATTTTACACCCATGTTGACACTGCTATCACTGTCCTCTCCGTCTCTTTGCGAATGCACCAAACTGAACCCAGACTACGATACATGTCTCTGTTACATCCATTCATCTCACACACATGATCTGTGTGTTTGTGTGTGTTAGAGGCCTGCAGGATGTATTTCCTCACTAACAGCATGGACAGAAAGGATTGTCCCTGGCTGCTGGTGGGCCATGAAGTACTCATTAAGATGTTCCCATCAGTCAGACAGAACAGGTCTCAGACAAACTAATACACAGTGCACTTGAATGCATCATGAGAAAATGTTAAAGAAGAAATGTTTCTTTTAACTCGTCCACACAGCAGAAGACTAAAGGTTTATTTTCGTGATTATTTTGATGTTGAACTTGTGAAAGAGAAGTTTCTCCATGAACATGCTGCTCCTGTAACTCAGTTCTCTCACAGACATGGACTCCTTTCCTGTTTCTCCTTCCCAACGCTTTGCCATCTTTTTTGGCCTCCTGCATGTTTCCCTTTTTACAACCTTCCCCTTTCGTTTGTTGGTGCTCCAGATGGTCCACTGGGACAAACCCAAATCACTCTCCACACCTTCGTCTTCCACAGTTTCCTCTGACAGGTCTGTTTTTGGGCCCATTTTCCTGTCAGTCAACAGTTCATCCAGTTCCGTCGCTACCTGCTGACACAACTGCATTTATAAATCTGTGGAGGAGACACAAATTGGATGGATGGATGAATGGATGAATGGGTGGATGGATGGTTGGTTGGTTGGTTGGTTGGGTGTCTCCATGTTGGCTCTGTGATGGACTGGTGACCTGTCCAGGTGTACCTGGATAGACTTCAGCTTCCCCATGATCCTGACCTGGATGAAGCAGTATAGAAAATGAATGGTGCTGCAGCATTAAGACCTGCTTTACAGCACACACACTGCACTACGTTTTCTGTCCTTTTCAGTGTGAAATGGTCCCAAACTGCCACTTTTTCGGTCTTTTCCGCCCCTCTTCTTCATTCTCTGCCATTAGAGACCAAAGCAAGGAGGATCTTCAGACAGAAAGCAAAGCGCTCGCCGCTGCTGGTGGAAATGTCCGTCATCAGTCCGGCTGAAACAGTCAGACTGTACAGACACACCGTAGGCCACAGGTTCAGCTTTTATAGATTTTATACATGTTCAGATGTTTTATATGTTTACTGAAGCAGTGATGTCGTCCCTCCGAACAGCGCAGTGGTCTTAGAACGCTGCCATGATGCAGAAATTAAAATATATCACCACCTGATGTTAATTAAACGACACCTCGAGGCAGATAATTTGGCTTGATCAATTTTTGTACTCGAGTTACCCGAGTAATCGTTGCAGTCCTAGCTGATATACTGGCCTTATTGCAGTTCCGGTCCTGTTACATCAAGTCTTGAGATTCATCTTTTTCTGCTTGTTCCTCTGTTGTTAAACGGGAAACTTCTTCTTATAAGATAAGTCAGAGGGATGCATGGTGGCGTAGCACTGTGGCCTCACAGCAAGAAGGTTGCTGGTTCTAACCTCAGCTGTTGTGTGGAGTTGACATGTTCTCTCTGTGTATGCTTGGGTTCCTCCCAGGTACTAAGAGGAACCCAAACTGTCCTGAGGAGTGAGTGTGAATGGTTGTTTGTTTGTTGCTTTATTGTTCAGCACTTAAGGCAGCTGTTGTTTCAAAAAATGTGTTATATAAGTAAACTAGAACTTGTCTCTCTGTGTGACCCTGTGATGGACTTGAAGGGTGTACCCTGCCTCTTGCCCAATGATTGCTGGATAGATTCCAGCTGCCCGTGACTCTGAGTTAAGAAATGGATGGATGGAAGACAAGCCAGACCCCATGATGATGCCAGGGCTTAAACCTGGGATCTGGACTGAGTTTTGAATCCCAGTTAGGAAGCTGTTGGCTATGACTCTGTTGCAGCACCTGTAGCAACAACGCTCCGCAGTGGGTTTCAGTAGGTACTGAAAAGGCAACATATTTGCTCGCTTTTAAAACTTTGAAAACATCATGTGACAGGAAGTCACATGACCTGTGCTCCTTGTGCATTTATGGTAGTTTAGCAGATGTGACTGATGAAGAGCTTTGGAGAACCGAGCCGTTCGAGGCTGTCTATGCTGGTGGTGGAACTTCATAGCTGCTAGCCTGCTAGCTCCACAATGAAGCGGCATCTCGGACCAAAGCAGAGCCGTAAAGGACTTGCTGAACACGAGGCCCAGAAAGATATGAGAGAGAACAGCTTCTCTTTGTTATGAAGAGAAATTAGTGGATTTATATCTACTTGTCAGGGTTTATTCCTGTTTCTCTCGCCTGAAACAAACTTTCTCCTCACAAAACAAAAACTATTTGATTATTCTGGACTTCATAGAATAAAACCAGATGGTTCAGACCTCACTGCAGCTTTTATTCTACTGAAAATCTTTTATTTAGCTTTGCAGATGAGTGGAAGGAAACTCCTGTCTGATCCATCAGCCGATCAGTCTGATCCATCAGCCGATCAGTCTGATCCATCAGCCGATCAGTCTGATCCATCAGCCGATCAGTCTGATCCATCAGCCGATCAGTCTGATCCATCAGCCGATCAGTCTGATCCATCAGCTGATCAGTCTGATTGATCAGCTGCTGTGTAAAATCCTGAAAACGTTGATGGCTACAAGATGATATTTTTAACAAATATAATTTCTTTCAGTAAAACCTGCAGACGAGACCTGAACAGGAAGTCAGGCCTGAAGGGGGGTGCGGTTAATTTGTATGAGAAGACTGACACTGGTCCACTGGTCCACTGGTCTACCGGTCCACCAGTCCACCGGTCCACCGGTCCACTGGTCTACCGGTCCACCAGTCCACCGGTCCACCGGTCCACTGGTCTACCGGTCCACCTGTCCACTGGTCCACTGGTCCACCTGTCCACTGGTCCACCTGTCCACCGGTCCACTGGTCTACCGGTCCACCAGTCCACCGGTCCACCTGTCCACTGGTCTACCGGTCCACCTGTCCACTGGTCCACTGGTCCACCTGTCCACTGGTCCACTGGTCTACCGGTCCACCAGTCCACCGGTACACCGGTCCACCTGTCCACTGGTCCACTGGTCTACCGGTCCACCAGTCCACCGGTACACCGGTCCACCAGTCCACCGGTCCACCTGTCCACTGGTCTACCGGTCCACCTGTCCACTGGTCCACCGGTCCACCTGTCCACTGGTCCACTGGTCCACCTGTCCACTGGTCCACTGGTCTACCGGTCCACCAGTCCACCGGTACACCGGTCCACCAGTCCACCGGTCCACCTGTCCACTGGTCTGCCGGTCCACCAGTCCACCGGTACACCGGTCCACCAGTCCACCGGTCCACCTGTCCACTGGTCCACTGGTCCACCTGTCCACCGGTCCACTGGTCTACCGGTCCACCAGTCCACCGGTACACCGGTCCACCAGTCCACTGGTCCACCGGTCCACTGGTCTACCGGTCCACCTGTCCACTGGTCCACTGGTCCACCTGTCCACTGGACCACTGTTCCACCGGCCCATTGGATTGCCCTGCAGTGAGCCCAGGTGTGCATCCAGAAGGACCGGTACTGGGAGGAGCTTTGTTCTGTGATCGTAGCCGATCAAACAGCCCACTTTTCTTCTTCTTGCTGTTTTGTGACTGGTTGTTTCAGGGAATATCAACACAAAGCAAACATTTCGTTGGAACCGCGTGACTTTGGACGCAGGCTCTGGTCCACTTGAGTAAAGCCAGGTGTGAAGGAATGTGTGATATTTTTGCTCATGTTCTGTCCAGTCGAGCCAAGCCCCCCCGAGACAACCCTGGTAAAAGACCCCTAAAGTCTCACAGGACCTGGCAACATGGCAGAAGCTCATGGAGCCACAGGGGCAGTGTTGCACTGTGCAGACCTTTAGAGAAACCTTGTTTACTCCATGTTGTCACTTTGTATATTTATAAATTATTAATGTACTGCGTTACTGTTAATTATTTACTAATTACAGGTCTATAGTTTATTTAGTTTTCTACTATTTCATGGTAATTTCTTTTACATTATTGAGTTGTTTGCTGCTGAAGGAGATCTGGAGGTTAACAGCTTTTGCATCGTGTCTGCAGGACACATCCAACAGTCTCATACCAGATCGTTGGATGTTCTTCATAAAAAACCGACATCTTCACTGAGATTGCTCTTTGTTGTTAAAGGGTTCCTATTCTGGTATTTGGAGTTTTCTGAGCTTTCTACAGTGTTACAGTGTTGAATCCTCATCAGACATGTGAACAACACTGTTTTTTATCACCTAAACGCATGTTTGAGTTTGAGTTTGAGTTCCAGCACGCTGTCTGTTCGGTTTCCATGGCGACGAAAAACGCGTGGTTTTAGAGAGTTTTTTCTACGTGGAAATCCTTGTGACGTCCCGGGGGATAAGGTTGGGTGATTGTTTCCTTCTACTGGTTAACAAGGGCATGTACAAATACATCAGGCGGGTGGAAAACGTGGGATAAAGTTATTTCCAACGATGGCTGGTGAGTTTACCAAAGAGAGACATCCTGCTGCATTCGTTGTTGTGGGTTGCTGTTTTCCACTTCGTTTTCAGGCTCTGATTCAGGTTCCAACATGTAGGGCTGGATGCTATGTGTTGACATTGTAGTTTGTTTTTTTATTGAGTTCATATGAGCCTAATCCTTCTGTTTATGAGATGTTACAATGACGGTGAAAGCAGGTGCGGTGCGCGCTCCCGATGTACTGCAGTGGCGGGAGGCGGGGCTTAATGCGGAAGAGTCTCAATCCACTCGTTTTGCCCGCAGGCTGATCTGACAGCCTACGGAGAGGGTCGGTCTGAAGTAAATAAAGCCATTTGTGACAATAACTCCATCAATCCCAGCCCTTCTGGGCTCAGAAATAAAAATAAATTAGCCTGAAATGCACAGAATTGTTCCATTTTAAATATGAAAAAGGTTTTCATAAAAAAAAAAAGAAAGAAAATATTGACCATCATTATGTTTGTTGTGCCATTAGAGGTCGTGCTAAAGGCGCTGAAGGTCAAAGCAGTTTTTCATCAGCTGCTGTTGAAGCTGCTTGAGGCTGAAGTTAATTCCCTGTTAATCATTTCATATCCAGCCAAATCACACAACACAATAATATAAATGTTAGAAAACAAGAAAAGAAAATGATACAAGATCGATTTAAAACGTTTTTTATTCATCGGTGGGTCTCATGTTGATGAATATCTGTGTTTGCCTGAACCACTTAATGCTGATTGATCCTGTTGTATGTATAGTATAATTACAGAGGGGGTGTGATGGATCGGGTCTGCATGAAGGAAGCTAATGGGAACTCTGATAAACAAACATGATTGAAGTGTTGCTGCGGATCCCCTCTGGAGGGTCGTTCTCTCGTACTTATTGCAGTAAAACATGATGATAAACGTTGTAAGCGCGTCATTAATGTAGCAAAGCTGCACAGATTTATTTCTGTTTATTTCTCACATGGTCATATAAAAGGTAAAACAGGACTTTACAGTACAAAACAACAATACAGAGCACCATGCTCGACAAGGAGCAGGAAAAAGAACATTTCTTGTAAAATCTTCCCCCTTTTTTCAGCATCTTCTTACCTTCAACTTTCAGCTTCCTAAATGTCTTCAGCTTGGCGTCCATCCTCTGATCTGCAGGACTTCTTCATCACACTGCCGCTGTCTGAGTCAAACAGGAAGCTGGAAAGCCTCAGCAGACGATGCTGGATGGTAACTGACCGATGAGCACAGAGAGGGGTTCAGAGTTACGTCATCGTTACAGACACGTTTGGCTGCTGCTGGGAATTCAGAGAAGGAAAATGTTGATCTAAAATGACATCTGCGGCCCTGAGACCAGACTTTGCTGCTCCCCAGAGACTTTTCCTCAGACCTGATTGGTGTACCAGCCAGGATTTTACTCTCTTTAACCCTTCATGAAACAAGCAGAGGTTCTTCCAGAATGAAAGCGTTGGACGTGAGGTGGTGGCTGCTGGGTGGCCTCTGTTCAACCAGCCAGGTGGAATCTGGTTAACCGCCTTGAATGAATTACCCATGAGCCAGGGAGGGGGAGGAAAAGTGGGACATGGGAAAGAAGACAACAACAGGAAGAGTGTGAGGATTGGGAGTCGATGCCAGACTGCTTCAGGTCACCACTTTCCAGTCCTTTCCAGTTTTCATCAGGATGGTTTGAGCTGAGGAAGGAAGCACCTGCAGGACGGCGTAAAGCCGATGAGGCGAAGGAGTGAGTGATGTCCCAGTCCCACAGCTGTCAGCTCGTCTAATGGAGGCCGCCCACTGACTGACACAAGCCGGCCAACCTGCCCAAGTTCCTGTTAGCAGCTCACTTTACTGTGCAGAGAGATGACACACACGGTGGCTAACATCCTCCTGTCGCTCAGAGAGGAGCAGAGAGGCCTGGAGATGAGAGGAGACTTGAAATGGCCCTGACTTATCAAGCTGAGAGGGGTCAAACTGCTGCTTTGAAACCAGAGTCACCATTATCAGTGACCTTTTCACGCTGGCAGGCTTGCCTCTGATGGCCCACGTACAGAACCACAGCTCGGCGGCATGCACTTACAGTACACCTACATCAGAGCCTGTCTTTCCACCCTGAGATGGAGGCAAAGTGTGTTTTGATGCATAAAGAATCAACCAAACCTGTTAACCGTTCAGAGGGATGAAGATGGTTCAGCCGCCATATTCTAGAGAAACCTTTCATGCAGAACTCTTCTTGTTAGTTTTGAGCAGGCTAGACGGACTCAGGACACATTGCCACCGTCTTCTGTCCCGCCTTCTGCACGTCTGCATGTTTTACATCACAAACAGAAGTGAAGAGTCAGGTGGAGAAAGTACATACATTACAATCTGTAAGACCAAAGACAGAAGACGGACTTTGTGGAATCGTTTAAAATGTTGGTGTAAAAAGTAAAGATGGAAGACAGAGAGAAGAGACAAAGGAAGCTACCTTATCTCCCACCTTGTATCAGGTTTCCAGATCAGCCGGACATGCTGACGTAATGGGACCGGCCCAGTCAGGCTGGCTGATGACCTGACAGCCTCCTTTAATTGCCTTCCTGAGGCTGAAGCGATCCAGGTCCGTTCTGACCGGACCAGAACCAACGAGGCGGAAGCAGGACACGACCTGACATGTCAGCGCCTAGTTATTCCTGCTCTCACTGCTGTACAGGAAACCGTCCGCTGAGGGCTGTCCTTACAGTAATCTGATTACTTTAGCTAAACACAGTAATCAGATTACTGTTTCATCTAAAGTAGCACAAACCGGTGATAAATGACTGTTTCTCTGCAGTAAATCTTTGCTGTACCTGTTTATTCCTCTGTTAAAGGAGCTGAACCCGACTGAACCAGAACCCCAGAAACCCGACTGGACCAGAACCCCAGAAACCCGACTGGACCAGAACCCCAGAAACCCGACTGGACCAGAACCCCAGAAACCCGACTGGACCAGAACCCCAGAAACCCGACTGAACCAGAAACCCGACTGAACCAGAACCCCAGAAACCCGACTGGACCAGAACCCCAGAAACCCGACTGTCTGAACCAGAACCCCAGAAACCCGACTGAACCAGAACCCCAGAAACCCGACTGGACCAGAACCCCAGAAACCCGACTGGACCAGAACCCCAGAAACCCGACTGAACCAGAAACCCGACTGAACCAGAACCCCAGAAACCCGACTGAACCAGAACCCCAGAAACCCGACTGTCTGAACCAGAACCCCAGAAACCCGACTGAATCAGAACCCCAGAAACCCGACTGATCCAGAACCCCAGAAACCCGACTGAACCAGAACCCCAGAAACCCGACTGAACCAGAACCCCAGAAACCCGACTGGACCAGAACCCCAGAAACCCGACTGAACCAGAACCCCAGAAACCCGACTGAACCAGAACCCCAGAAACCCGACTGGACCAGAACCCCAGAAACCCGACTGAACCAGAAACCCGACTGAACCAGAACCCCAGAAACCCGACTGAACCAGAACCCCAGAAACCCGACTGTCTGAACCAGAACCCCAGAAACCCGACTGAATCAGAACCCCAGAAACCCGACTGATCCAGAACCCCAGAAACCCGACTGAACCAGAACCCCAGAAACCCGACTGGACCAGAAACCCGACTGGACCAGAACCCCAGAAACCCGACTGGACCAGAACCCCAGAAACCCGACTGAACCAGAAACCCGACTGAACCAGAACCCCAGAAACCCGACTGAACCAGAACCCCAGAAACCCGACTGGACCAGAACCCCAGAAACCCGACTGAACCAGAACCCCAGAAACCCGACTGAACCAGAACCCCAGAAACCCGACTGAACCAGAACCCCAGAAACCCGACTGGACCAGAACCCCAGAAACCCGACTGAACCAGAACCCCAGAAACCCGACTGAACCAGAACCCCAGAAACCCGACTGGACCAGAACCCCAGAAACCCGACTGAACCAGAAACCCGACTGAACCAGAACCCCAGAAACCCGACTGGACCAGAACCCCAGAAACCCGACTGTCTGAACCAGAACCCCAGAAACCCGACTGAATCAGAACCCCAGAAACCCGACTGATCCAGAACCCCAGAAACCCGACTGAACCAGAACCCCAGAAACCCGACTGGACCAGAACCCCAGAAACCCGACTGGACCAGAACCCCAGAAACCCGACTGAACCAGAAACCCGACTGAACCAGAACCCCAGAAACCCGACTGAACCAGAACCCCAGAAACCCGACTGGACCAGAACCCCAGAAACCCGACTGAACCAGAACCCCAGAAACCCGACTGAACCAGAACCCCAGAAACCCGACTGAACCAGAACCCCAGAAACCCGACTGGACCAGAACCCCAGGAACCCGACTGTCTGAACCAGAACCCCAGAAACCCGACTGAACCAGAACCCCAGAAACCCGACTGTCTGAACCAGAACCCCAGAAACCCGACTGAACCAGAACCCCAGAAACCCGACTGGACCAGAACCCCAGAAACCCGACTGAACCAGAACCCCAGAAACCCGACTGAACCAGAACCCCAGAAACCCGACTGAACCAGAACCCCAGAAACCTGACTGGACCAGAACCCCAGAAACCCGACTGTCTGAACCAGAACCCCAGAAACCCGACTGGACCAGAACCCCAGAAACCCGACTGATCCAGAACCCCAGAAACCCGACTGAACCAGAACCCCAGAAACCCGACTGAACCAGAACCCCAGAAACCCGACTGAACCAGAACCCCAGGAACCCGACTGTCTGAACCAGAACCCCAGAAACCCGACTGTCTGAACCAGAACCCCAGAAACCCGACTGAACCAGAACCCCAGAAACCCGACTGAACCAGAACTCCAGAAACCCGACTGAACCAGAACCCCAGAAACCCGACTGAACCAGAACCCCAGAAACCCGACTGGACCAGAACCCCAGAAACCCGACTGTCTGAACCAGAACCCCAGAAACCCGACTGAACCAGAACCCCAGAAACCCGACTGAACCAGAACTCCAGAAACCCGACTGAACCAGAACTCCAGAAACCCGACTGAACCAGAACCCCAGAAACCCGACTGGACCAGAACCCCAGAAACCCGACTGTCTGAACCAGAACCCCAGAAACCCGACTGAACCAGAACCCCAGAAACCCGACTGATCCAGAACCCCAGGAACCCGACTGAACCAGAACCCCAGAAACCCGACTGGACCAGAACCCCAGAAACCCGACTGTCTGAACCAGAACCCCAGAAACCCGACTGGACCAGAACCCCAGAAACCCGACTGTCTGAACCAGAACCCCAGAAACCCGACTGAACCAGAACCCCAGAAACCCGACTGAACCAGAACCCCAGAAACCCGACTGAACCAGAACCCCAGAAACCCGACTGGACCAGAACCCCAGAAACCCGACTGAACCAGAACCCCAGAAACCCGACTGAACCAGAACTCCAGAAACCCGACTGAACCAGAACCCCAGAAACCCGACTGAACCAGAACCCCAGAAACCCGACTGAACCAGAACCCCAGAAACCCGACTGATCAGCAGAACCTGCAGTTTGGCAGAGAAGATATGGAACATGTGAGCAGCCCACACACCCAACGCTCTGCTTGCTCATCCCACACATTTTCCTTCCAAACGAGGCTCCATTTACAAAGGAAATAAACAGCTCTAGTTTATTGTTGCAACAAAGAAAAAAATCCCACAAACATTCATTTATTTGGTTCTCGTATGAAGTTCAGTAAAGTTCCTCTGACATTCAGGAGATGGATGTTGTCAGATCAAACACACTGGAAGTAAAGTATTTGCTTTGTATCAAACGGAGAAGTGCAGCGCAGAGTCTACATCCTTATCTACAGGTTTTCATACGTTTTAACTGGAATCTGGAGTCAGGTGGGTCCCACAAGGCCCCCTTTGGGAACTCTGAGCTCTCTGAACTAAACTCTCTACTTTTCTTCTGCTTCACTTAATCAGAGATAAAGCTGAGAGGTCGTGTCTGAAACAGACCAGGATGAGGTACCTCTGGGATGCATCTGAACCCGTTCTGAACCAAACCACTGGCAAAAGCAGCGCCAAGCGCTCCAGAGGCCACGGCACAGCTGGACGCAGTGCAGACACATCTGGGGAAGTAGCCTTTAGAGCTACAGCTGCATCATTCCAAGGTGTTTCTTTGTATATAATCACGTAGCATCTACATTTCTGCTTCACCACCAACACCTTCTGATATTTCCATGTCTTAATGGCTTTACTGCGACTCTGGAGAGAGATTCTCTGCACGGAGCTCAAGTTTCTAAAATTAATCTACTTCCCAGCCAGTCATTGAAAACGGCTTCATCCATCGTCTAAAGCCACGTTCTTCAGGTCAGGCTTGTGGGGGAGCTGGCGTCTGTCTGAGGCAGACTATACCCTGGACAGGCCGCCTCTTCATCGCAGGGCCAGCACAGAGACGTACCAGCGCTCACACTGGCTCCGAGGGGAGAATTTAGAAACACCAATTAGCCTGACAAGCATGTTCTGGGCTGTGGGAAGTAAGCTGGAGAGAACCCACAAACTTATTACAAAGATAATAACTGTTGCTCTTGTTTTTCTCTCGTTCTGCAGCTGCATGTCTCTACATGACCACCGTCTTCAGTTAAACCTCATCATTTGCTTTACAACTGATTCTCATTATGTTCCTCCTTTATGCAACACCGTGCAGCCGCTTGCAGGGAATGTGAAGAAATCCATTTATTTATCAGCATAAAAGTAAACAAAACACAGAGTTGGGTTCAGGATCTTAACCAGTGGAATGTGAAGCGGAGAACTGGGGAATCACAGCATCAACCAGAGCTGCAGCATCCTGACTGGTCTGGATCAAAATGATTCCCAGCATGCAGCTGTGTTTGTTTGCAAAATAAACATCTATCTGAACCAGGTAAAAGATTTAACCCCTTAAAGCCCGACTGAACAAGAGCTGGGCAGAAAAGTCCCCTTTCTAAAATACAAAGTCTTCATTTCGTGTTGTGACAAAAACAAAGGTTAACTCCTTTATATTTAGTATTTTTTTATGTCAAAGTCATTGTAGTGTGGTCTTTTCTGCCTCCTGGTGTTGGTCAGGGGTCAGCAGACCAGTATCGCACGGCGTTTTGAGCAAATTTTCTACCATAAAGTCATGTAAACATCTCAGAAACTTTTATATCAGATATGATGCATTTGGCTTTATAATGCTGAGACAAAATCACCTTTTATTTTACAAGGTTTTAAAGTCAGCAAGGATTTCCCAGCAGTTTAAATCGTCATTCATCCAGCAGTGCGCAGCATCAGAGCAGAAACCAGCCTGACTGCAGATCAGTGTCAGCTTGTGCCTTTAATTAGTGCTGATGTCCGTGTGAGTGAAGCGTTGTGTTGTTTACATGTTCCAGTTAGTTCTGACCTGCAGACACAACGGCATTCCTGACGTCGGCGAGGAGACGATCACATTGTTTTTGTTTTGGTTTTTTTTTTTTGTTTTTTTTTTTTTTTTTTTTTGTCTTGTCCAGCATTTAAGCATCAGACTGATGTTCTGGATGTTCTGCTGAGCAAATTTATTTTGCCAAGGGGAACTTTTATAGATGTAATGATCCCCTTGTATTTCTTGATTCTTATTTTATTGTTCTATTTGCTTTGGATAATAGTTAACTATTATTAACTATCATTATTAACTAACTATTAAATAGTTAATAGTTAGTTACAGAGTTTATGCTGCTGGACCTGACCGGAAAGGACAGGAAAGGGGCAGAAAGAGAACAGAAAAGAGAACATAAAAAACAAAAAGAGATCAATGCATACACGTATATGCACATACATACCCACCTACATATATATGTATATACACTTGCACATACATTATATACATATACATATATATATATAGATAGATATACATACATACATATATATACACACAAACATACATACATATACACATACATATCCATGCACATACATACAGACATATACATACATACATATGTACACACACATACCCACCCACACACATAGATATATACACCCACACAAGCCAACTCTAGATCCATGGTCCCTGTGGAGAACAAAACCATTGACAATCATGAGGACCAGAAACTAGCAAGTTAAGTCAAAAAGACAGAAAGAGAGCTACCTGCTGTTAGTGAATAAACTTGCTGGATGACTCAGTGACTGTGACACATGCAGAACATTCATGCAGAACATTCATGCAGAACATTCATGCAGAACATTCAGAGTGGAACGTGTTCAGAGAAGAGAGATCATGCCAATGTGACCCGCCCGCCTACAGCTAGAGGAAGGCCAGGAGAACCCAGAGACCCGGGTAACCGACAGTCACCCCCAGGTACAGATCCCAACCCCCCCACTCCAGAGCCAGCCATGCATCTGCCCAGGAGGTGGCGAAGGAGGTGCCCAACCAGAGTCCCCCGCAGTCAGGGGGAACAGGCCCCAGCAGGCCCAGGCCGGCAAGGGCCGATCCCGCCGGGCACCGGCCACCTAGGGCAGACAGAGCGCGGGCCCCAGGGCCCCAAGAGCCCGAGAGCAGCCCCCCGCCCCCGCAGGCAGAGGGCACAGCCCACACCGACGGAGGACCAGGATCCCCAGACCGCCACCCAGCGGCAGCCAGGTCGCACCCCAGCGCACCAGCTGCGCCCCCGGGTACAGGACACCACCCCCCCACCACCAAACCACACACACATAAACATGCATACCCCCCCCCCCCCCCCCCCCCAACACACACTCCCCTCTCAACCCCCATCCACACACCCCTCCGCAATCCACACACATCTCCCATCACATACACACCCCCACCCCACCTCTACTCACTCACCCATACCAAGTCACACAAACCCCAACCGACCCCGCCCCCACACACGCTCACGCCCCACCACCCCCTCCCTCTACTTCTACCCAACCATACATGCCCCACCAAACACCCCTCCACCACCCACAGCCCCCCCACACACACCCTCACTCCTCCAACACAGGCACACCCCAATACAACCCACGCGCCAACATACCCCTCCACACACACATCTACTCATCCTCACACATCCCTATCCCCTACCCACCTATATCCCCAACCCTAATCCCCCCCCAGCCATCCCACCATCCATCTGTAACCCCATACACCCACTCCCACACATCCTCACCTCACCCCTCCATCATGTCCCATGTGAGATACCTCAGAGGGGGCAGAGGACAGGATGGCCCCGATCAGGGCCCCCATAATTACCGCCCACCACTCCCAGCGTCCCCCCCACCACTCCACAGATGCAGCCGACCCAGCACCCCCCCAGGGCCGGCGACAACCCTCCTACAGCCAGGCCAGCCCAGACTTAGGCCTAATGGACGGCACTCTTCCCCCACCCGTACCCCCCCCCCAGTAAAGCCCCGAGAGCAGGGGCATGAGAAGACCCTATCGTCCCTGCCTCCCCCCCGCTTATGACTGATTGTGAAGTATGTATTAGTTGCAATTAAAATTGAGGGAAGTGCCACGCGGTGTTGGGAGAGGGACCACCTAAGCAGCCCCCCCCACCATACACCGCACAACCCCCCCCCTAATCATGTGAGTCGTCAGTGTTTTGGTGTTTTGGTGTCTAAGTGTAATTAAAACTGGGAGGTGAGCCGAGGCTGGGTGCAGCGACCAAGACCACCTTGATGGCCTTTCTCACCACCCAGCGCCAGGTGCACACCTCCCAATACCCTGCCTGTGTGTGATGGGGAGCGGGGAGGAAGAGGGGTTGAGGGATTTAAGTCCAGAAGGTGAGCCGCCCGCAGCACTGGGCATGCCCCCTACTCCCAGGGCCCCCCAAGGACCAGGACAAGCCGGGGACAGCCATCCCCGTAACCAGAGCCTTCGGCGACTCTAACCAGAGAGTCATCACCGACCCAAGAGGGGACCAACTCACCACATGCAGAAGGGGGGCACGAGGACAAAGAGGAGGCGGGGCGGCAGAAGGGGAATCCCAGACCGATTGTCCACCGCCCCCTCACTCACAGAGGACACCCCCACCTGGGGACATGAAGTCCCCCCTTGTCCACACATCGGCACTTTCACACACATCCGCCACTGTCTCAGCACACACACACACACTTCCCGACACATTCAGGTCCACCCGTTCAGCCCACCCTTAAAACCATCTTCCTGACCCCCACGTCACATCCATATCTCCCCCACTCCCATCCATCATATCTACACTTATCCACCAACCTACCACACACATGCACCACCCACTCCCCCATACATACACCCCTGCCCATCGCCCCCCCCCCCCCCCCCCCCCCCACCCCCACACACACACCCGTATACATGCACTACCGCCACTCCCCACATACACACGGCACTACCCCCACCCACACACAGATACCACAACACCCCCCCACAAACACACACCCACCCATATACATGCACCACCGCCACTCCCCCCCACACACGCATCATCACACTTCCCTACCCACACACATCCACACACCTATGTACCGCCACCAGTCCTCAACACACACCCCTCCACACACACACATCCCATCCACACTATCAAACACCCCCCACTCCCCAAGTCCCAGGGTGGATCACATTGTTGCAGAATACGGGGTGAGACGTCGTTCAGAAAGAGTCGGGTGGTGCACGGTAAAGCTGAGAGGGAGGGGTTACATGTGGTGTGAGGAGCAGAAACGGAGGTGCTCTTCATCTTAGCATCCTCCTCTAATTGCTCAGATGAAACAACTGCCTCTGCTTCTGTCGGGGGACAGCGCGGCGAGATGCCTGGAGCACATTCATTGACACTGTAATAACACTTTAATTGCTGTGGGCCCAGGCTTCATGAAGACATCAAGCCTTTCACCTCCTAATGGGCTCTCCTATCGTCAGGAACCCCCCCGTGGTGTGAGGCAGATACTCTCCCCCCGGCATCATTGTTTTCATTATTTCCTGTAGATTAATGATGAACCAATGGCGTCTCGGAGTAGCTGTGTGGGTCTGGGCCTCGACTGACAGGCTGTAATTCACCGTGTCATATCTATGCACCCCCCCACCCCCCCGGCCTGAGCTCAGCGTTGCTGATTCAGCTAACACTCCCAAGAGGACGTTACTGGATAAAGAGAGGAAAAGAAACGGACAGAGCAGGAGATGAGACAAGATTCAACGTCAGACTTTTACTGGCTGAAGGGAGATCGGAGAAGAAACAGGATGAAGATGATGGACTGGCTGAAGGCTGAGTCAGGATGGTCGATAGAGCACATGATGGATGGTTGCATGGTCCATGGTTGTGGACACGGACCTGCTGCCTGGGCAGCTCCATCTGCCGCCTCCTGCTGGAGGTGACTCTGTGGCGTCCAGGTCGTGGTGAACAGAGAACAGGAACATTCACAGTTCACACAATAACAACGGTGACATGAAAGGCTGAGTGTTGACCTCTGCAGGCGGGCAGTAAGGGGTCTGGTTGCTGTACGGTGGATGTGAAGAGGCAGGGAGGTGGAGGTGGAGGACAGTATGGAGGTGGAGGACAGTATGGAGGTGCTTCCTGCAGGGAGGTGGAGGACAGTATGGAGGTGCTTCCTGCAGGGAGGTGGAGGACAGTATGGAGGTGGAGGACAGTATGGAGGTGCTTCCTGCAGGGAGGTGGAGGACAGTATGGAGGTGCTTCCTGCAGGGAGGTGGAGGACAGTATGGAGGTGCTTCCTGCAGGGAGGTGGAGGACAGTATGGAGGTGGAGGACAGTATGGAGGTGCTTCCTGCAGGGAGGTGGAGGACAGTATGGAGGTGCTTCCTGCAGGGAGGTGGAGGCTGCAACATGAAGTTGGGTTTAAGGGACGTATCGGAACAGAAAAGCAACAGAACTGATTAAAATGCTTTAAATGTCTCAGTTACTTTCTGGGAGAAGTAATCAGTAACTCTGATCAGTCAGGGAGAGGAACGTTGGGAAACATCTCCTCTCTCCTCCCCTCCCCTCCTCTCCTCTCCTCTCTCCTCCCCTCCCCTCCCCTCCCCTCCCCTCCTCTCCTCTCCTCTCCTCTCCTCTCCTCTCCTCTCTCCTCCTCCTCTCCTCCCCTCCTCTCCTCTCCTCTCCTCTCCTCTCCTCTCCTCTCCTCTCTCCTCCTCCTCTCCTCTCCTCCTCTCCTCCTCTCCTCCCCTCCCCTCCCCTCCCCTCCCCTCCCCTCCTCTCCTCTCCTCCTCTCCTCCTCTCCTCCTCTCCTCTCCTCTCCTCCTCTCCTCCTCTCCTCTCCTCCCCTCCCCTCCCCTCCCCTCCCCTCCTCTCCTCCTCTCCTCCTCTCCTCCTCTCCTCTCCTCTCCTCCTCTCCTCCTCTCCTCCTCTCCTCTCCTCTCCTCCTCTCCTCCTCTCCTCCTCTCCTCCTCTCCTCTCCTCTCTCCTCCTCTCCTCTCCTCTCCTCTCCTCTCCTCTCCTCCTCTCCTCTCCTCCCCTCCCCTCCCCTCCCCTCCCCTCCTCTCCTCCTCTCCTCCTCTCCTCCTCTCCTCTCCTCTCCTCCTCTCCTCCTCTCCTCCTCTCCTCTCCTCTCCTCCTCTCCTCCTCTCCTCCTCTCCTCCTCTCCTCTCCTCTCTCCTCCTCTCCTCTCCTCTCCTCTCCTCTCCTCTCCTCCTCTCCTCCCCTCCCCTCCTCTCCTCCTCTCCTCTCCTCTCCTCTCCTCCCCTCTCTGAAAGTCTCCCTCAGCCTTCTTCGTCGTCCCACTCGGTGCAGCAGCCCGGTCTGGAATAGCTCCGTTATGTAAGACGGACTGAGTACAGTCGGTGGAGAAGCCATCGGCCTCCTCATGTTTGACTGTTCTCTTCCTTTGTGTTGTTTACCAGACTCTGATAGGCCGCCACCACCGTGACATCACATGTCTGTCCTGTGGAGTCGGTTGACATGTCAGCATATGTGTAATTGATTGAGACTAAATGAAGATATCAGACAGTATAAATAAAAAGAATCACTGAACTTCTATCACACCCTAGAACATGTCAGCATGTTTAAAGGGACAGAGAATTACTGCCATCTAGTGTTGAAATTCTGTAGCGCGTACAAACAATGCTTTGTTACGCCTCACCGTTCAGCCTCCAACTCCAACAACGGTAGCCGCCAACAACTCTGATGAAACTATGTCATCTGACACGTCATAGTGTTCAGTCAGGTGAATGAAGACGTTCCTGGTTTCAGAAATCCTGCAAACTGCGTCGCATCATGAGTCTGGTTCCATCCGGTTCTCCTCTGGTAGAACGGTATGTTTATGTGCTTTCAGCAGCTTTCAGGGGCAGTATAGAGCCAGACTGAAAGCTGGTAGCAAGGCTTCAGAAGCTGCATTTATTGTGTTACAAATGCCTTCGTCTGTAGAAACGAGGCTGGTGTTCTTCAGCACTGTTATTCTCCTTATGCTAATGAGCAACGCTGTCTAACAAAACCCAATGAAAAAAGTTAGCTTCAGGCTAATTTAGGTAGCATAGTTGACTAAATTAGTTCTCTGTCCTGTGAAGAACGCTGCTACTTCAGCATCCTTTGGGTTTTATTTTTTACATAGTCTTATTCTACATTGATGTCATTTGTCCCTCACTGATGGCTGTCCGGTATGGGACAGATAATGATAGAACCCTTCCTTCATCTTCTGTAAGAAAGCCAAGCAGACAATCATCAGGAGCTCCCACATCTACAGTGTTGTTTGAAATCTTGCTTGTGTTGTTTTCACTCAGCTGTAAGTTGCTTTATAGAAACACATCTGCTAAAGGACTGTAGAATAGAATAGAATAGAATAGAATAGAATAGAATAGAATAGAATAGAATAGAATAGAAGGAAGCTGAAGACCACAACTGTGTCACTTTTTGCACTTAGATAAAACCCAAAAAGTTCTTTCCTTTTTCTTCTATTTTACTGTTTTCTTGTGCTGTTGGACAATAATAATAAGAGGCAGAACTGCTGTTATTGATGGAAAACGTACCGTGAACCTGTGGTATCGTATCAACGGGACAAGTTTTGGTGTTTCTGAGTTGTCGAGGTTATTCAAGCAAGATTTATTTTAGTCACTTAAAGATTTGCCTACCAAACAATAGATCAGAGAGTGAAAGGGTTACTGGCCTCCATGATTAGATTTATAGACAGAACTAACCGAACAGTTCTGCATTGTTTATTTAACCTCACTGTAAAAGTTGTGGTGTTCTTTGAAAAGCCTCAGAAACACACCGTATAAGGTGTTCTCTAAAACTTGCATCACATTACTGGGTTGAGTTTTCTTTCTGGGATCTGCTGGGTTGAAACCAGTTTGTGAATTTAAACACTGCTGTTTTTCCAGCCCAGACAGCAGTGATGACATCTGCCTCTCTGAAGTATGTCAGCCCCCTCTCAGACTCATTTCCTCTGCTCTCTGGTCCAACCCATTTCAAGCCAGATTTCCTCCATCCATCTGAAGCTCTCTTGTGCTCACAGCAGCAGCAGGAGGAGGAATCGGTCCGACCGGGTCTCCCTCAGCCTTCACCTCATGTTTGCACATCCAGACATCCATCATTCACTCAGCCCAGCATAGAAACATCAGCCTTCATCGTGCTGCCAGGACTGGACTCATTAGTTGGTCAGGTATTGATCAGAATAATGATGATATTAATCAACCTAATGAGCCATACAGCATGATTACAGTCTGTGGGTCATTGAGGCCACTTATTGATCAGTTTGTTCTTTTCACATTTGACACAGGTCTGATTGTTCTTTTCTGTTTAACCCTTAAAGCTCTGCTTGCTCTCCAGTTCTGCCAAACTCCATCACATCACTATCTCAGGATCAGTAGTAACACTGTGGGATAACTTGTGATGGATATCTGACCCTTTAGCTGATCTACATAAGGTGTCCAAGCATTTCTATCCTGCTAAGACACCTCTACTTTCACCTGTACATGAAGACGCTTCCTGTCAGACTTTCCACCAATCAGAGAGCTTAAACTGACGGTAACGTCCAATCAGGAGCAGCCAAAGATCAACAAGTGATGAGAAAAGCAGGAAAATAATGATCCTCTATGGCTGGAATAAAGCCAAGAAGACGTTTGGGATGCAGCTGAGGTGGAGGTGCTGCAGTGAGGACAGCAGGTAGATAGTAGCAGGGAGACGTGTGTGTGTGTGTGTGTGTGTGTGTGTGTGTGTGTGTGTGTGTGTGTGTGTGTGTGTGTGTGTGTGTGTGTGTGTGTGTGTGTGTGTGTGTCTGTGTGTGTTTCAGATGTGCAGCTGAGAAAAGGCTTGGTCACTGCTGATCTATGTGTGTTATTTCTACAAACTTCTGGTTGCTCTTTATGCTGCTTTATCTGTTCATACATTTATTTTACATCATTTAGCCTCAGAATCTGACAGCTAAGGCTGAAAACATCATTAAGAGTTTAGATTCTACTTGTTTTTACATAAAAAAGCAAAGTAAAGAACAAGTAGAAGACCTGGAGTTAATAAAGGTGAAGCTTCAGCTTTATTCTATAGAAATACAGTATATCTGGAACTCTTAGCAGCAGGGAAATCACTGCTTTAATGTGTTATTCAGGGCTTTTAGCAAATGACACATCTTTTAAAGTCAGCAGCCTGAATTAGTGGCAGGAATGGATGCCTTGCATTGTCAGGAATTAATATAAGTCACTTTATTTTTTTATTTAGTGTCATTACAGCCAATTACAGGACGCCTCTTACAAAAATCCAACCTGACCAGAGAGTGCTTTCACCAAGCTGCTGTCTGGTTTATAATCCCGCCTTTAATGTCAAATAAAGAGGAATAATACTCTCTAAACATAAAGAAATCTACCTCTGAGTTCCTGCCGTGGGCCGGTGTTTTTCTGGCCAACAGCAAGAAGGCACAGGAAGAGGAAGATCAAGATGGAGCAGATGCAGACTGAGTGTGTGTTTGCATGGGATCGGGTCTGTTTGTGTCTGCAGAAGGTAACAGTTTCAGCAGATGAGCCTCAGGCTCTCTTTACACTCTGCTTTCACTCACACAGCTTATAAACCAGCGGCTGGTGACTGTCAGAAATAACGTCTCCTACAAACAGCAGTGAGCTCTTTCTGCTCCAACCTCCACAGTCATCCTCGCTCGCTGGTTTCTGTTTCATCGCCCTTTGTTACCAAGGCAACAAAGTTCACACAGTTTCTGAACCTGCCTCCTTAACACATGCAGATCTGATGCAACACAGACCCATTCAGACCAGCAGGAAGGAGCCTCCAGACACACGCACCAGTAAATGTCAATCCAGGCATATGGTCAGTCATGGAAAAAAAAAATGATTATAGTTTCTAAGTGTTTTTATTTCCCAACATTTACAGAAAAATAAACAGAAAAATATATGGAAACTTCACAATAAAAGCTCAACAATGATCCAGTATTTATGTTCTGCCTCCGTGTTTCTCTAAGATTTCTTTCTTCTTTTTACCTTCATTGCAGGTAAATGGTTTGGCAGCCAGTTTGTATTTACACCTGGCCCAGAGGTCTCAGCAGAGATAAAACTAAAAGACATAAACACAGTCACATGACCATACACACGCACCAAACCCAGTAAAAACACTGCTAAATGTGTCCAAATTTCCAAATAGGACTGCATATATGTGTGCAGACAAGAGCAATGATCAGTAATAATCTACTGCGATATGAAGTTGAAAGTGATGATAGATGTTAAAGTTGTCAGCTTGAGGGTATTTTGTGAATTATTCCAGTCGCTGCTACGAAACAAAAGGATTTGTAGCGGGATGGAAGGGCTTGATTTTATTAATTTGACCCAGTGCGGTATGTCCTGCAGGCAACGTAAACAAAAGATGCCAGGTGTGGTGGTGTCAGAAACCAGTGAAACCAACCCACTAAGCTAGTGGCAAAGTAGATAGCTGTGTCTAGTGTATTAAAAGCAGTGGTGATGACATCATAATCTAGATCTGGGACTACGGTCATGTTGACGTGGGTGTGTTTGGCAGGGAAAGGTAAGCTGTATGGCAGAATAGATTAGCTCATCTAGCTTGTTTTTATCTGAAGGCTGTTGATGTGGCTGGAAAGTGACAGAATCCGACCAAATTCCTAGATATCTGTAAATTTTATCATAAACAGGGCCGACTCATCAGATGTTGGAAACATTAAATGCATCGTTTTTATAATGGAAGATAATGAATTTGGTCTTGCTGCTATTCAGGGAAAGATGGAGGTTTTGAAAACATTGTTTATGTTATGCAACAGAAAGCTGAGTTGCAGAGTGAATACAGCTGAATGAAGAGAATGATAGATAGAATATTAAAACAGTGTGTCATCGGCATAAAGATGGATCCTTCCACTGCCAGCAGCTTTGGATACATCATTGATGTAAATGGAAAACATGTTTGGCCCGACATACAGCCCTGAGGCACATGGTCAGATAAGATGTTTCCAGTCTTCAGCTGCTTTACAAGACACCTGGCAAACCAGTGACAGCAGGCGGGGAGCCTACCTACCAGGATTGTATAATCAGCTGAGTCTAATTCTTTTGCAAGAGCTATGCAGACCCGCAGGTGTGTGTTGTTTTCACTATGTTGCAAAGGACCTTCACAGTAGCTGTCACATACCCATTTCCAGCCTGGAAACCAGATTGCAGGTCAGGCAAAATGCGACTTGAAAGAAAAAAATGGTGTACTTGTTTGTGAACCAGCTTGTTTTACGTAAACATGTCAATATGGAGATGGATGGATAGCAGTTGGTGTCAGAGCCACATTTAAAGAGATGAAGAATTATGGCCACTTTCCAGTCCAAGGAGAGGTGGAGAGCTGCAGAGACAAATGGAATATTTCTGCTATGGGAGCAGTAATGATAAGCTGATGCTTTTAAAACAACAGGATCAAGCCCATCAATGCCAGCATATTTTATTTGGGGAGTTCATCCTTCGCTTCAGAAATAGGCATTTCAGCGATATACTGGGAGGGAAAAGCCCAGTAATTGGTAAAATCATAGAGGAATCTGGAATGGTAGGAGTTGTTGTTGAGTTAAATAAGTACTTGTTGAGCGGAGAGACCATACAGGCCTTATCAGTGACAACAATGTCGTTAGAAGCCACAGAGATTGGCAGGTGAGGAGAAGTGGGTTTGTTTTCATAGACTTGACTATTTTCCAGAGCTACCTTGCATCAGAGCGACAGGTAATGAGTTTTCCCTTGAAGTCTGAGATGTTGGCATTTCGAATACTTTGTGTGATTTCATTCCCACACAGCCTAAAGGCCAGACGAGCAACAGGAGGTTGAGAAGAATGGGCTTTTTGCCAAAGGGCATTCTGTAGATAAGCTTTGCAAATCATGCAAATCAAGCAGTTTTTAGCCATAAATCTATTAAGAGGAGCAGATTCATTGATGGCCATACTAAATGTATTCTGACAGTAAAACAAAGAATGGCATAAGGGTGGAATCACACTGATGTTGTCCCTAGACACTGCAAGGGTTGAGAGACTAACAGCTGCTGAACTAACATGAGAAAGTAAACCTGAGAGTGAGTACCAGAATGTTAGTGACAGTCCAACATGTTGCCACCATGGGACATGGTATCCCCAGCTTCCAAACAGGCTTTAGAACATGAGTCTGAGCATGTAGAAGACCCAGGTGGAGCGAAAACCCTCAGACTATACTGGATGGACTGCCAGGCTGGATCTGAAAGTAGAAGAGGTCTAGACTGCAGCTGATGTGACAGCCTGATGTACAGTTGTAATCTGAATGATTCAACCCTCACTGCAAATTAGGTTTTTTGGCAAAATCTACAAACTAGCAACTGTTTGCAAACAAACAAGAGCTCAACACAAACTAATAGTTGGAACTTCCAATGACCACCCAGTCTCAAAACAATTCAACTACCTGAACAGAAGTCCCCGAAAGCAAATCAGGTGTGGTAGCATACCTGATCCAACCATTGGTGGTCATTTGGTGCATCCAGTGTGCCTGCTATTTAACACCTCTGATACCCAGATTGTTGTCCAACACTTTCAGAGAAGAGATCACTGCTTTCCACAAACAGGGAAAAGAATACTAAAAGAGAGCAGAGGCGCTGAATGTTCCTGGAGATGCAGCTGGAAACATAGTCCTCAAGTTAAAGTTCAGTTCTGTGGAGCGATGAAGCAGAACTGGAACTTTTTGGGCCTGTGGACCAGCGGTATGTCTGGAGGAGGCATACGCTGAATAAACACTTTGCCTACAGTGGAGCATGGTGGAGGAGCAGTGATGCTCTGGGCTGCTTTGCTTCCTCCGGCAGCATGTGGAGGGCAATCAGGTATGGGGAGGTACTGGGGAAATGTGATGCCGTCTGTGAGGAATCTAAATGTTGGGCAGCATTGGACCTTCAGGACAATCCCAAAACGTTGTTTCACAAAAAGTCCTTGAATATGTTTGAGCGGGCATCACAGTCGCCTTTCTGGAGCCACAATGAACATCTCCAGTTGCAGCGTGAGATATGAGTGAGATTTAATGTCAATAAATGATCCTTCCTATATTTTGACCCACATGCTACAGTTTTAATAAAGTTAGAAATTCAGTTGGTGGACCAGCAAAGTCCAATGTCCAAACTGGCTCCCAGCAGTTCCAAGTTGACTAAACCAACTCAAACCAGCTGATCTGGAGTCAGAAGCTTGGGTGTTTGGCCATCCCTTCACCTGAGTGTCTGGCTCCTAGATGGCTGTCAGGTAAAACTTACTGCCTTCAGAACTTTCCAGTCTGCTGGAAGGTAGGAACTGAGTCCGCAGGAGGAGTTCCTGCTGAGCAGCTCCGTTTGTCCCGTGTCCCTCCAGCTGCCTCGCTGGAACACGCAGAGATCATGAACTCTTACATAAGTACGTTCAGAGACAGAGGGAAGAGTGGGAGAGGGATGGAGAGCAGTCTAGCAGGCAGAGAAGTGAACACTAATTAATAACAACAAAGGAAAATGGAGACATCGATCTGCAGATGAGAAGAAGATGTTTACACAGCTACTGTTGTTGGCATGGATACGTAAATCCACACAGTGTGCATGTTTGTCTTTCTGTGAGCGTAAACAAATATCCGGGTCATATCTGCCAGTTCTGAGCTCTGCTGTTCACCAGGAAGCATGAAAACATGTTCGGCCGCATCATTTACCTTTCAGCTCCGGCTGCCTCCGCACGCGACACCGCCACACATCTGGATGTTACCGTGACGATGGGCAACGTGTTCGCTGCTGAAACTCTCAGAGTCTTATCTCCGTTCCCATCTGCTGATCTGAGGTTGATCCTCAGGAATTTTTAATGTACGTTCCTGTCTGGGTTCCTTTCTGCCTGCAGAGAGAGCAGAGGTTTCTGGAGGCCAGAGGAGGATGGGAATCATCACGGTGTTAAATCACAGCGTCCGGGACGGGAAATGAGACTGCTCTTATCTCACGCTTGGCTTTTTTTCTTCATTTCACACGCATCTGCCTCACACCTGCCTAGTTTGGCATGAAATGTCAAACTGGTGGTGAAACTCTGGAGCTGGAAGACAGGAGGGGGGGCGTCTCGCAGACCATGTCCCATCACCTCGTCTCTGGTCGGAGGCCTGCAACAAACCAATACTTCATATTTACCTCTAACAGTTTTCATTTCATTTTGTACTTTTCCTTGCTGATAAGTAAGTTAAACCTTATTTGTGTGTGTTTGTCTTTCCAGTCTGAGATGAAAGAGGAGCAAACATCTCTAAACATTTATTAAATTCATTCCTGTGTGGACCTCTTTAAATGAAAAAACTCACAAAGGATGCTTTCTGATTTAAAGGGACGGTGCTTTTTCTCTCAAATTGCTCTGATGTACATGTCTAACATCAGTCGTGTCTATAAACACACTTTGCCAGCAGCTTAAACAATTAAAAGAAAAGAGAAAACTGCAGGCAGCTCCTACGACATGAGTCACTATTCTTTTTGCAGAGTCTCTTTAATTGGAGCGTTTCTTCCAGAGAGGAGTCACATCAAGGATCTCACCACTAATGAGCCCTTTCTGATTGGATCCACATTCGCCATTCGTCAGAGGTGTTTGGAGCTTTAATTAAGCGCTGAACATGTTGAGCTCTTGTCCTCTCCTGTCTGAGAATCCTGTCCAGGGAAAGTTCAGATTCTGGATATTTAAATATCTGTTTTCTGGTTTATCTGCAGTGCTAAAATAAGGTAGCATCACCCACATCTGAAAACCTGGCAACCTGGCCACGACCACATCATTGTTTTTGGATCATCTTGTATTAGTCAAACTGAGACCACTGAGCTCATTCTCCACTGCAACCATTTAACAGACGACATGATATGAAATGGAGGTGGAATTTACTGATCTAAGAAATGGTCAAGCAAGTCATTTATTATTTAAAAATACGGACCGGGCATGTTAATGTACATTTCCATGGAAATATGCACAATGACATATTTCCATGTTTGGTCCCTTGGCAGGTAGATGGACCTCTGCACCGCTCTGTCAGCTGGTCTGTTTCTGTACTGTCAGCACTTTGACACCCACTGGGCTTGTAATCTGTCAGGGTTCCTCTTTCTACCTGCATATACGGATAAATCTGTCCTGTCATTAAAGGACACGCGGTCAGCTGACTTCTGACCTGCTCTGTCTTCCAGCATCCAGTATAACCTGCTCATACAACTGACTGCCTGACAGCCAGTGTCACATGCTGTCATTAGCAGGGATGTTTGGACAGTTTGTCAGCTGATTATCTGCAGGAGGCTCATCATGCTGTCACATACTGTGAATGAGCCAGGAAGCACTTTCACTTTTGGTCAAGTAGGTCATGCTTGGATCTACATACAGTGTTTTAGATTTGTCATGATGGAAACCATTAGTTAGATGTTCAGCGCTCCTCTGACCCTATTGGCCTCACTAATCTGTGTATCGAAGGTGGGTCCAATGTTCACATAAATTAACTGATTTCTTAGTCTGAATTATTTTTTTAAAACACACAGAGTTGAAGTAGGCAGTTATACACACTGACTGACCATCCACTTTGTCTGGACCACCTTCTAGGATTAGGTTGGACCCAGTTTTTCCTCCAGAGTTGTGTATGAATTCAACAAGGTGAAAGCATTCCTCACAGATTTTGCTGCATATTGATGTGAAGCATCACACAGTTCCACCTCACCATGAGAATCTCCCGTTCCACATCATCATGAGAATCTCCCGTTCCACCACATCACCATGAGAATCTCCCGTTCCACATCATCATGAGAATCTCCCGTTCCACCTCATCACCATGAGAATCTCCGTTCCACCTCATCACCATGAGAATCTCCCATTCCACCTCATCACCATGAGAATCTCCGTTCCACCTCATCACCATGAGAATCTCCCGTTCCACTTCACCATGAGAATCTCCGTTCCACCTCATCACCATGAGAATCTCCCGTTCCACCTCATCACCATGAGAATCTCCCGTTCCATCTCACCATGAGAATCTCCCGTTCCACATCACCATGAGAATCTCCGTTCCACCTCATCACCATGAGAATCTCCCGTTCCACCTCATCACCATGAGAATCTCCCGTTCCACCTCATCACCATGAGAATCTCCCGTTCCATCTCACCATGAGAATCTCCCGTTCCACCTCATCACCATGAGAATCTCCCGTTCCACATCACCATGAGAATCTCCGTTCCACCTCATCACCATGAGAATCTCCGTTCCACCTCATCACCATGAGAATCTCCCGTTCCACCACATCACCATGAGAATCTCCCGTTCCACCTCATCACCATGAGAATCTCCCGTTCCACATCACCATGAGAATCTCCGTTCCACCTCATCACCATGAGAATCTCCCGTTCCACCTCATCACCATGAGAATCTCCCGTTCCACCACATCACCATGAGAATCTCCCGTTCCACCTCATCACCATGAGAATCTCCCGTTCCACATCACCATGAGAATCTCCCGTTCCACATCACCATGAGAATCTCCGTTCCACCTCATCACCATGAGAATCTCCGTTCCACCTCATCACCATGAGAATCTCCCGTTCCACCACATCACCATGAGAATCTCCCGTTCCACCTCATCACCATGAGAATCTCCCGTTCCACATCACCATGAGAATCTCCGTTCCACCTCATCACCATGAGAATCTCCGTTCCACCTCATCACCATGAGAATCTCCCGTTCCACCTCATCACCATGAGAATCTCCCGTTCCACCTCATCACCATGAGAATCTCCGTTCCACCTCATCACCATGAGAATCTCCGTTCCACCTCATCACCATGAGAATCTCCCGTTCCATCTCACCATGAGAATCTCCCGTTCCACCTCATCACCATGAGAATCTCCCGTTCCACCTCATCACCATGAGAATCTCCCGTTCCATCTCACCATGAGAATCTCCCGTTCCACCTCATCACCATGAGAATCTCCCGTTCCACCTCATCACCATGAGAATCTCCCGTTCCACCTCATCACCATGAGAATCTCCCGTTCCACCTCATCACCATGAGAATCTCCCGTTCCACCTCATCACCATGAGAATCTCCCGTTCCACCTCATCACCATGAGAATCTCCCGTTCCACCTCATCACCATGAGAATCTCCCGTTCCACCTCATCCCCATGAGAATCTCCCGTTCCACCTCATCACCATGAGAATCTCCCGTTCCACCTCATCCCCATGAGAATCTCCCGTTCCACCTCATCACCATGAGAATCTCCCGTTCCACCTCATCCCCATGAGAATCTCCCGTTCCACCTCATCATGAGAATCTCCCGTTCCACCTCATCACCATGAGAATCTCCCGTTCCATCTCACCATGAGAATCTCCCGTTCCACATCACCATGAGAATCTCCCGTTCCACCTCACCATGAGAATCTCCCGTTCCACCTCATCACCATGACAATCTCCCGTTCCACCTCATCACCATGAGAATCTCCCGTTCCACCTCATCACCATGAGAATCTCCCGTTCCACATCACCATGAGAATCTCCCGTTCCACATCACCATGAGAATCTCCGTTCCACCTCATCACCATGAGAATCTCCGTTCCACCTCATCACCATGAGAATCTCCCGTTCCACCTCATCACCATGAGAATCTCCCGTTCCACATCACCATGAGAATCTCCGTTCCACCTCATCACCATGAGAATCTCCGTTCCACCTCATCACCATGAGAATCTCCCGTTCCACCTCATCACCATGAGAATCTCCCGTTCCACCTCATCACCATGAGAATCTCCCGTTCCACCTCATCACCATGAGAATCTCCCGTTCCATCTCACCATGAGAATCTCCCGTTCCACCTCATCACCATGAGAATCTCCCGTTCCATCTCACCATGAGAATCTCCCGTTCCACCTCATCACCATGAGAATCTCCCGTTCCACATCACCATGAGAATCTCCGTTCCACCTCATCACCATGAGAATCTCCGTTCCACCTCATCACCATGAGAATCTCCCGTTCCACCACATCACCATGAGAATCTCCCGTTCCACATCACCATGAGAATCTCCCGTTCCACCTCACCATGAGAATCTCCCGTTCCACCTCATCACCATGAGAATCTCCCGTTCCACCACATCACCATGAGAATCTCCCGTTCCACCTCATCACCATGAGAATCTCCCGTTCCACATCACCATGAGAATCTCCCGTTCCACATCACCATGAGAATCTCCGTTCCACCTCATCACCATGAGAATCTCCGTTCCACCTCATCACCATGAGAATCTCCCGTTCCACCACATCACCATGAGAATCTCCCGTTCCACCTCATCACCATGAGAATCTCCCGTTCCACATCACCATGAGAATCTCCGTTCCACCTCATCACCATGAGAATCTCCGTTCCACCTCATCACCATGAGAATCTCCCGTTCCACCTCATCACCATGAGAATCTCCCGTTCCACCTCATCACCATGAGAATCTCCGTTCCACCTCATCACCATGAGAATCTCCGTTCCACCTCATCACCATGAGAATCTCCCGTTCCATCTCACCATGAGAATCTCCCGTTCCACCTCATCACCATGAGAATCTCCCGTTCCACCTCATCACCATGAGAATCTCCCGTTCCATCTCACCATGAGAATCTCCCGTTCCACCTCATCACCATGAGAATCTCCCGTTCCACCTCATCACCATGAGAATCTCCCGTTCCACCTCATCACCATGAGAATCTCCCGTTCCACCTCATCACCATGAGAATCTCCCGTTCCACCTCATCACCATGAGAATCTCCCGTTCCACCTCATCACCATGAGAATCTCCCGTTCCACCTCATCCCCATGAGAATCTCCCGTTCCACCTCATCACCATGAGAATCTCCCGTTCCACCTCATCCCCATGAGAATCTCCCGTTCCACCTCATCACCATGAGAATCTCCCGTTCCACCTCATCCCCATGAGAATCTCCCGTTCCACCTCATCATGAGAATCTCCCGTTCCACCTCATCACCATGAGAATCTCCCGTTCCATCTCACCATGAGAATCTCCCGTTCCACATCACCATGAGAATCTCCCGTTCCACCTCACCATGAGAATCTCCCGTTCCACCTCATCACCATGACAATCTCCCGTTCCACCTCATCACCATGAGAATCTCCCGTTCCACCTCATCCCCATGAGAATCTCCCGTTCCACATCACCATGAGAATCTCCCGTTCCACCTCACCATGAGAATCTCCCGTTCCACATCACCATGAGAATCTCCCGTTCCACCTCATCACCATGAGAATCTCCGTTCCACCTCATCACCATGAGAATCTCCCGTTCCACTTCACCATGAGAATCTCCGTTCCACCTCATCACCATGAGAATCTCCCGTTCCACCTCATCACCATGAGAATCTCCCGTTCCATCTCACCATGAGAATCTCCCGTTCCACATCACCATGAGAATCTCCGTTCCACCTCATCACCATGAGAATCTCCCGTTCCACCTCATCACCATGAGAATCTCCCGTTCCATCTCACCATGAGAATCTCCCGTTCCACCTCATCACCATGAGAATCTCCCGTTCCATCTCACCATGAGAATCTCCCGTTCCACCTCATCACCATGAGAATCTCCCGTTCCACATCACCATGAGAATCTCCGTTCCACCTCATCACCATGAGAATCTCCGTTCCACCTCATCACCATGAGAATCTCCCGTTCCACCACATCACCATGAGAATCTCCCGTTCCACCTCATCACCATGAGAATCTCCCGTTCCACATCACCATGAGAATCTCCGTTCCACCTCATCACCATGAGAATCTCCCGTTCCACCTCATCACCATGAGAATCTCCCGTTCCACCACATCACCATGAGAATCTCCCGTTCCACCTCATCACCATGAGAATCTCCCGTTCCACATCACCATGAGAATCTCCCGTTCCACATCACCATGAGAATCTCCGTTCCACCTCATCACCATGAGAATCTCCGTTCCACCTCATCACCATGAGAATCTCCCGTTCCACCACATCACCATGAGAATCTCCCGTTCCACCTCATCACCATGAGAATCTCCCGTTCCACATCACCATGAGAATCTCCGTTCCACCTCATCACCATGAGAATCTCCGTTCCACCTCATCACCATGAGAATCTCCCGTTCCGCCTCATCACCATGAGAATCTCCCGTTCCACCTCATCACCATGAGAATCTCCGTTCCACCTCATCACCATGAGAATCTCCGTTCCACCTCATCACCATGAGAATCTCCCGTTCCATCTCACCATGAGAATCTCCCGTTCCACCTCATCACCATGAGAATCTCCCGTTCCACCTCATCACCATGAGAATCTCCCGTTCCATCTCACCATGAGAATCTCCCGTTCCACCTCATCACCATGAGAATCTCCCGTTCCACCTCATCACCATGAGAATCTCCCGTTCCACCTCATCACCATGAGAATCTCCCGTTCCACCTCATCACCATGAGAATCTCCCGTTCCACCTCATCACCATGAGAATCTCCCGTTCCACCTCATCACCATGAGAATCTCCCGTTCCACCTCATCACCATGAGAATCTCCCGTTCCACCTCATCCCCATGAGAATCTCCCGTTCCACCTCATCACCATGAGAATCTCCCGTTCCACCTCATCCCCATGAGAATCTCCCGTTCCACCTCATCACCATGAGAATCTCCCGTTCCACCTCATCCCCATGAGAATCTCCCGTTCCACCTCATCATGAGAATCTCCCGTTCCACCTCATCACCATGAGAATCTCCCGTTCCATCTCACCATGAGAATCTCCCGTTCCACATCACCATGAGAATCTCCCGTTCCACCTCACCATGAGAATCTCCCGTTCCACCTCATCACCATGACAATCTCCCGTTCCACCTCATCACCATGAGAATCTCCCGTTCCACCTCATCCCCATGAGAATCTCCCGTTCCACATCACCATGAGAATCTCCCGTTCCACCTCACCATGAGAATCTCCCGTTCCACATCACCATGAGAATCTCCCGTTCCACCTCATCACCATGAGAATCTCCCGTTCCACCTCATCACCATGAGAATCTCCCGTTCCACCTCACCATGAGAATCTCCCGTTCCACATCACCATGAGAATCTCCCGTTCCACCTCACCATGAGAATCTCCCGTTCCACATCACCATGAGAATCTCCCGTTCCACATCACCATGAGAATCTCCCGTTCCACATCACCATGAGAATCTCCCGTTCCACATCACCATGAGACTCTCCCGTTCCACATCACCGTGAGAATCTCCCGTTCCACCTCATCACCATGAGAATCTCCCGTTCCACCTCATCACCATGAGAATCTCCCGTTCCACCACATCACCATGAGAATCTCCCGTTCCACCTCATCACCATGAGAATCTCCCGTTCCACATCACCATGAGAATCTCCCGTTCCACCTCACCATGAGAATCTCCCGTTCCACATCACCATGAGACTCTCCCGTTCCACATCACCATGAGAATCTCCCGTTCCACATCACCGTGAGAATCTCCCGTTCCACCTCATCACCATGAGAATCTCCCGTTCCACCACATCACCATGAGAATCTCCCGTTCCACCTCATCACCATGAGAATCTCCCGTTCCACCTCATCACCATGAGAATCTCCCGTTCCACCTCATCACCATGAGAATCTCCCGTTCCACCTCATCACCATGAGAATCTCCCGTTCCACATCACCATGAGAATCTCCTAAAGCTGCTCTGCTGGACTGAGATCTGGTGACTGTGGAGCCGTTGGAGGACAGTGAACTCATCGTCATGGTGGAGATGATGTGAGCTTTGTGACATGGTGCATCATCCTGCTGGAAGTTTCCATCAGAAGATGCTACACTGTGCTCAGAAAGGGATGGACATGGTCAGCAGCAGGACTCAGGTAGGCTGTGGAGGTTAAACCAGGTCATGCTGGTACTAAGGGGACCAAAGTGGGACAACGTCTCCCCCCCCCCCCCCCAACATCCCACCAGCAGCAGCCTGAAGCGTTGATCCAGACGGCAGGATGGATCCATGTTGTCATGATGTTTCCAGCAGATTCTGATCCTACCATGTGAATGTGGAGCTGAACTGGAGACTCATCAGACCAGCAACGTTTCTCCATCTTCTATTGTCCAGTTCTGGTGAGTCTGTGTGAATTGTAGCCTCAGTTTCCTGTTCTTACTGACAGGAGGGAACCCGCTGTGGTCTTCTGCTGCTGGAGAACATCTGCTTCCAGGCTGGACCTCGTGTGTGTTCAGAGATGATGTTCTGCAGATCCTGGATGGAACCAGTGCTGACTGGACTTCCTGCTGTCTTTCTATCATCTCCAACCAGTCTGACCAGTCTCCTCTGACCTCTGACACCAACCAGACATCTGGTCCAGACAACTGCTGTTTGATCGATGTTTTCTCTTCTTCAGACCTTCTCTGGAAACACCGGGTTGTGTGTGAAGATCCCAGTAAACACTCAGACCAACATCATGCCACGTTCAGAGTCTCTGAAATTACTTTCTTCCTCCTCCTGATGCTCAGTTTGATCTTCAGCAAGACGTTTTCACGCTGCCGTGTGATTGGCTGGTTAGATATCTGTGTTAACAAGCAGGTGAAAAGGTGGATCTGATAAAGTGTGTGATGAGGTTTAAGTGTGTGTTTCTTCAGTGAATACTGATGAGACGACTTCGGCTCTCTGGTTATGTAGGAGTGTTTTCATTATTATCTTCACTCAACTTAAATTGGGAGCAAAGATCTTCCCAATATGTCATTTTCTCATTTGTCCTCCTGATCAATATCAGCGTGAGGAGAGGAAGACTTAATGCTCTTCTCTCTGGTCAGGAAACAGGATTTTCTCCAGGGCTCAGAGTGACTAGAAGGACCAGACTTGAGGGACGGCAGAGATTTTTCTCATTTGATTTGATTTTCTTTCTACGATCAAAGTGAAAGAAGCTGATTGTGGATATTAGTGTGTTTGTGGTGACTTTAATATCTTTCTCACCTCCTCAGTTTATCAGACAGCTGTGGAAAAGTTAGAATCTGTTCTCAGTATCTTCTCGGCGGAGATGATTCCTCTCTGCAGACGTGGTCTGATAAACTCAACTGTTTGTAAAGGTCTGATTACAGTCCAGTCCTCCAGACCTGAACAAACACTGCAGAAGAAACCATTTCAGGCTCGCACTCACCTGCAGCAGCACGGCTCATTCCTCTTCCAGGACAGGTGCCCTCTGGGAGGGAGCTGCTGGTTATAATGGTTCCCCACCAGTCTGGAGCTTCTTCAGTTTCCCAGTCAGCCTCTTCTCATCATCAATCATATGATCAGCTCAACAGCATCATCATCATTTCTCATTTCCTACCAACAGAGGGCGGAGCGAGTCGTCCTGTGTGTGTTAGCATGTGCACCCTCAGAACACACACACACACACACACACACACACACACAGGACAACTTATTACAGCGCACACTTAACACACAACACACCAGCCGGCTATTTGTCTCTGTTACAGGTGAAGGAGGCTGATGAAGCAACGTGTGCAGTTTGTCCCCTGAAACATCCAGGGAGGGGTAGAGGGGTCAGCTGTGTGGCATCTGTGTGTGTGTGTGTGTGTGTGTGTTATGGATGCTGAAAGACGGAGTAACGTTACACGTCTGATCGGGGAGCAGCTGGTGGACAGGATCACACATTGTTCTCCGGTTCAGATGAAGCTGGCAGCAGGCCTGAGTGTTTGTGGCTTCCTGCACGATGCAGATCGCCTCAGAGGGATGAGTAGCTCTACTCTGCCATCTAGTGGTTCACATGGACCAGTGCCAATCAGGAAGATTTCACATGTATTCAGAACATCATCAGCTTTTTAATGTCCTTCTCTATTTTTGGAAAGTTGAAGGTTTGTAGCAGCATATTTATCTCCGGTGTTTGTTTTTACTTTGGTATCGGTGGACCTCATGAAAGGAGTTCCTGCAGGGGAAGATAATGGACCTCATTCACAGACTTTTCTCACAAAACAAATGTCTTCTTGTTGTGTCCTGCTTTTAGAAGATGTTGATATTCATATAAATCTTGTCTCTCAGGCTAAACATGGTCTGAAATTGTTCAAATTAACCAAAAAGGTAGCTTTCATTGTGATGATTAGTTCCTGGTTGCCTCGTTAGTAACGGCCTGAACAGCTTCCAGACTGAGCATTTCTTCAGATGCACCTCTCACTCCATCAATACGCAGCATCTTAAAACGATATCACAGCCACAGGAATGTGTTTTACAGACTGTAAAGACTCAGTTGGGTATGTCTTTTAAAAGCTGGTCCGTCCTTTCAGTTCACAAGAGACTGATTTTCACCAGTCAAAGCGAAAAGATACAAAACAGATTTATATTCTACAAAGATCTTTGTGAATCCAGTTTCATAAAAACCCTCATTCACTAAATATCCTAAAACCTTTGGAAATTTTCCCTAATAAACTAGAAAAACAGTCAGAGAGCACAAACTATGGTCAGATGGTGATCCAGATCACTAAAATTGAATCAGTTCTTCCTTTTCACATTTCCAACAACTGCTGAAAATTTCATGAAAATCTGTCCATAACTTGTTGAGTTATCCTGAAAATAAACAAACAGACAAACAGATAAATGCTGGTAAAACATAACCTCTGTGGTGGAGGTAATTACACCGACACAATCTGAACACCCAGAAATGTCTGTGAGACGTCCAGAGACTGAAGGGTTGTGTGCAGACACAGAGGTGAGACGAGGAGAAGGTCAGTTATTATGCGGGAAAGTTCTGCTCAGCTTGACGTTAACGTCATGTTGAGACAACTTAACCTGTTTAGTTTGAGTGTAAGAACTGAAGTGGTGTAGAAATGTGGGTTTCCATGCAAAGTTCTTGTAAACTCAGCAAATTCAGGATGACAGTGTTTAATGAATCAGCCATGTTGAACTCTAGGTGTGTGTGCTGCAACATGACGCCTGGGGGAAAAACTTGTGAAGGGTGGGTTCTTAGCTTCAGAAAGCTGCAGTAATGGACATAATAAATATCTGTGCAACATCAATAATAGTCAGAAACATGTTACATCTTATAAAGTTCCTTAGTGCTGCTTTGGGCATATTTATTCCCCAGAACAGTTACTGCATAAGCCTCTGTATCTTTTATGGTTTGTTCTGCAGGTGAGGCTGTCAGCTCAGCCAATATATTTTGGGCTGAAACGACTTCCTTCAGGTCTCTTTATGTCCTAAAACATAGAACATGTCAGCTATGGCGCTGCAGAAATATAAGTCTGTTTTACTCATGCAGTGTTTTTTCCAACTGCAGCATGATGGAACGTGTGAATGAGACTTTACGCCTCTGCTCTGTCATTTTATCACTTACTGTCATGTGTGATAGAGAACAGAACATCTGAGAAGAGACACAGCTTGTGTCTTCACCCCTTTCCAGCTCTGTGTGGTGATTGGCTGTGCCCCTCTCTGACTGCAGCATCCTCAGTGTCTTTCATCATAAACCAGTGATGGAGTTCATGCAGACATGGTTTGTAATAAGTTAAACTGTTAAATAATAAACTCCAGCTGAAGATACATTTACCTGATGTCTGTCCTCTGGAGCTGCTCTTTGGACTATTGGAAGTATTGGACACCAATCACCAAACAGAAGATTTAAAAAAACTTCATTGATCTTACATTGGAAAATTTCTTATGCAGCAGCATAAGATAATATAGAAACATATAATATAGAAACATATACATGTATATGTACATGTATATGTACATGTATATGTACATATACATGTACATGTACATATACATATACATGTACATATACA
>NC_136618.1:33970647-34020065 GCF_933228915.1 Telmatherina bonti
GTGGTGACGTGTCTGTGCGTCTTTCTGTTTGAATAAGAAATGTTTCCTTTGAGAAATCAGTCGTGGTTTGTTTTCAGATGCAGTTAGTGAATCTGCTGGTGTGTGATTGGACAGTTTGTAATGTTCGATGGAAGAGGTGGAGCAGGTGATGGGATGTGAAGCGTCTGACTTCGTCCTCAGACGGTGATTTCATTGGCCAGGTGAACCACCAGCTGGTACTGTCACTGCACTGCAGGGTGGAAGTTGTGAGAAATTTTGGCACTTTGTGATGGTTGGTAAGATGCACATCATCTGATGAGGTCCTTCAGCTTCTTATAATCTTGTTTCAGTTTCTTAAACTTTTCCTGGAGGTGTTTCTGTGTCCTGCTTTCCGCCTGGCAGCTTGTTGGCTTCCAGACTCTTCCTGCTGATGGCTCCACGTCGCTCATGGTTGATGCTCTGAGAAAATCCTGGATCCTGCTGTCTGCCACCTTCTCATTAAAACAGAGGGAAGTTTGCAGAAGTAAACACAAACCTTTGCAGCTGCACACAGGCTCCTACATACGATGAAGACTGGAGAAGACGCTCATAAGGACATAATCTCACTCTTCCAACGTTGAGGACATTTTTTAACTTATTAATTTTGATCATACAGACAGGGTTAGAAGAGCGTCCTCCTGAAGGGATGTTTTAGCACCACATAGGAAACCGGTCAGACTGGGAACATGTGGAACAGTAACGATAATGCTGCACGTAACCATCAAAACTCCAAGCAGTTTTATTTTTTCTGTTTTTATGTAAACATCATGCAGACATGATGTTTTCAGCCTCAGCTGTCAGACGATGAGGCTAAAATGATGTCAAATGCAGCATGAAGAGCAACCAGAAGGAACTTTTCTTCCTACAGTTGATAAGATTATAAATTCTTTCTTTTTGTTTAACTTCAGTCTTTATCATCAGGCCTATAATTCTTTTACTGTGTTCTTTATTTCACTTGGTGCAAAGATCAGTAGATGGAGCAAAACGCTCCCCATACTCAGCACACACACACACACACACAGGAGAGTTCAGCAATAGACTGGTTTAGTCCCAGTTCACTCTGTGATTTGGTTTAAGTTACACGAATATGACTCAGTTAACCTCCTGTTAGTGTTGTGGTGCTAAAGAGTCGTGCACATGACGCTGGAGGGGTCTCTACATGGTATTCTCTCTAATCCTCTGAGGATGATTCTCAGGTGATGAAGGCGATGAAGATGGATCCAGCTGCACATCCAGCACCACTCAGCACACAGCTCGGTCTCTACACTCAGTCTTTAGGTGATTTCTCTCACTTTTCAGAGGATTATTGATCAACTTCTCCCTAAATAGTCCAGTCTATCAACGAACTGGATACACACTCTGACTGCATTAGTTTTGTTCCAGCAAACTTAGCTGTTGTCTGCAGATTGGCCCGTTTGGCCTGGTCTGTGCGGGCCACTGTGTGTGTGTGTGTGTGTGTGTGTGTGTGTCAGTGCATTGTGGTAATCTCCTGCAGCTTTGTCAGTCACCAACGCTGAATCAGATTATCAACTAGAACATGCAGAATTGGAAAACATCCAGGCAGAGCATTTAAATGAGAAAACATTTCTCCATTAACCTGAAAGTTCAATCGTTTCAGAGGCTTTTTCAGGAAATCTTTCACTCTAGAGAAGATGGTCATAAAATATGTAGGTTTAATCCTTGGTTTTCAGCACTAAGTGTGAGCATGGCCTAATTCAGGCCATGCTCACACACACACACACACACACACACACACACACACACACACTGTTAGATAGACCTACCTATGTGTGCATGTTTAAGCTGTACGCCACACCGAGCAGCATGTGATTATTGTTCTGGACATCACATGTGTTCAGAGTAAACACAGAGAAGTAGAACAAACAGAAAAATGCTTCTTAAATCAGAGTAAATCCTCTTTCTTTAGCGTGTAATCCTGCATTGTAGTGTGTGTGTGAGCATTTACAACTCATATCTGTGATGTAAGTGAGAGAGTTCACGACTGTGCATCTAAAATTAGAGTCCTGTGAGGAGATCTGGAAACGAAGCAGAACCTCTTCCGTAACGTCTGCACTCTCAGAGTTTAGTGGAACGGCACACGCAGGCATCCTGACTGAGGTGGAAAGGAACACATCTTGTGAGAAGATGCTCTAACTTCACCTTGTTGGCTTGCAGTTGGTTTGTACATGTAACCCTACAAAGCCTCCAAACAATGAGGCCATGACGCTGCTCTCAGGTGGCTGCAGAGTCCCGTAAAGCAGCTTTCGGCCCTGTTGCAGCAACACCCTCAGTGATTAAAAAGCTGCAGATGCAGCATCCCAGCTGCTAATAGAAACTGGGCATGAATGGGCTTGACTGGGAGCGTATGAATGAACAGGCTGGTCCCCTACCTTCACTTTTACAGCCGACATACATGCATCCATGTAGATATGAGCAGATGATGTAATCCTTTAGTTTCCACTGTGTTTCATGTTTTTCCCCCCTCTGTGTTGGGATTATGCCACTGTCCAATCAGATTTCAGACCAGATGTGAGATGATTGACAGGCTGGTTGGTGGGTGAAGCAGGCTTGCAGTGGATGGACTGGATGTCGGCTTATAAAAGCAGTCTGCAGGTTGGAACAGCTCGGCTTGCATTGGTTTGCAGATCCCGTCACTGACCGTCACCATCCAGGTAAGAGGCTGATGGGAGAAGACGTGAGCAGGACTCAACAGAAAGGATTGCTATGGTTGTGACCAAGGCGACTGCGTTTGGTTGCAACAAATCTGAGGATTATAGTCATTTAAACATCTGATGCACAGATGTCCGATTTTTGATCTTTACATTACTAATAGCTGCAGTTTATTCTCTGTCTTATCATTGCTCATTTATTCCATCGCAGTTTACTCTGCACAAGTCCTCGATAAAGATCTCCTCTCTCACCCGATTCATATGCTAAGCAGCTACAATGTGAAGCTAGCTTAACTTTCCATGACGGTGTGGGTGTTATTTGAGACCTGATGCTTCGACTGGATGTCAGACCGAGTCCAGAACCTCACTTCCAGTTTGAGCTGCTTTGTGTGCATCATGTGAAGCTTGGTCTCGTCATAAGTGGTCCAATTTCATGGCCACTTATCTGGTTTCGCGCTCACGAGGCAGATTAGCAAATCCGTTTAATCTCGTTCGGCAGATTGTCTTTGAGCTGATGAAGTGTGTGTTTAATGAGGATGGAGATGTGTGTGATTGTGTGAAAGTGTCATTATGTCCTGCGGATAACGTCTTCAGCGTGTTTTAAATCAGACATCCTGTTTGTCCTGCAGGTCAGTGTTTCCTCTGCATGGTGGACGTGGTGCCCGTGAAGAATGAGGATGGCGTGGTGATCATGTTCATCTTGAACTTCGAGGTCATGACTGAGGAAACACTCCAAGACCACAAACAGCAGCTGAACCACCGCCTGCCCACCTGGCTCGTCACAGGTAGCAGCATCACGTCACCAACACACGTTTCTCTTCTCTCTTCCAGCACCGAGGTGGATTTAAGGCTGAAGCCGAAGTAGGGTGGCACGCTTCTGGATAAAATGAGAATCAGGATTTTTTTGCTTAGAATTGAGATCACGATTTTTTTCCAATATAAATATTTATTGCACGTATTACCGGCACATGAACTTTGCAACAGCTGACACTGAACATAATACCAATAAATGTCTCTCTTGTCTTCTCTTACACACACAACCTTTGAATAATTTTAATAGGAACATTTTTTAACAATATTTTTTCTGTTTCGCCGGTCAGAGGACCAGACACTGGCGGCCTGGGGGTGCTTTATGATGGGGAGAGGCTCCCACCGCTCGTTCCTGACAGTAACAACTGAACAATATGTGCTTTCAAGTCAGTCGCCAAAACACCAGAAACGTCTCCAGTAATTCCAGTAAAAGTCGCTAGATTTGTCGCTGGTCGCTTTTAACAAAAAAGTCGCAGAGGGGGTTTGGAAAGTCACCAGATTTAGTGAGAAACTCGCCAAGTTTTTTCCTACCCGCCAGCATCTGCGTCATGTGGTATAAGGATCCGCTGTTGTCGTTTGTTGAGGGAGAAAGAGGGAACGCTTGTTTTTAAGCAGGTGATGTCCCAGTTTGTGGTTGTTTTTTTAATTGTCGTCATTTGAAAATGAGATCGTATCCAAGTATGAATTAAGATTGTGATTTTTTGTGCAGCTCTACGCCGAAGGTGTGGAGGGAGAGATTAGAAAGTTCTGATTGGTTCAAGTCTAGGAGGAGGAGGCTCGGGGGGGTTCAGGCTCAGGAGGAGACAACATGGAACCCTTCAGATGTTAGCTGGAACTAACCGGCTCTGACCTGCAGCTGACATGAAGAAAATGTCAAAGATGAACGAGGAAGGGGAGAAGGATGGATGGAGGGATAGTTAGACAAATGGAAGAGTGGGGAGGGAGGTACAAAAAAAAGTATGAATGAAAAATAGAGAGATGAATGGAAGGGAAGAGAGAATGGATGGACAAATGATGGAGCGAAGGGTGAACAGATGAGCTGGGAAAGAGAGGATAGATGGAAGAAAGAATGGATGGATGGGGAGAAGGAAAGAATGAATAATGGATGGAAAGATGAAAGGGAATGAAAGAAGGGATGAACAGAAGAGGGAAGGATGAATGGATGAAAGAAAGACGGAGGGATAGGTTAAAAGAGGGGAAAAGGAAGAATGAATGGTGGGATGAAGAGAGGAGGAGGAGGAGAAGAATGGGTGAGCAGAGGTGGGATGGAGGAAGGGGTGCAGGGAGGATGGAGGGAAGAAGGGATGACTGGGTGAGGGAGGGAAGGGGAGGAAGAATGGGGAGAGGAATGGACAAAGGAAGGATGGAAGATGAAAGAGGACAGGAACAGGGAGGGAGAGAGAAATGTGAGCGGTGAAGCAACGATCAGCAAGCGGCTTTTCAGAGGCGTGGGGGGCGTGGTCTGATACTATGGGAGTGGTATCTTGCATGGGGCGTGGCCTATTATTATAGGCGTGGTTTCTGACTGGGGCGTGGTAGCTTACTGGAGGCGTGGTATTGTGCTGGGGGCGTGGTCTCTTGCTGGGGGCGTGGTCTTTTACTGCGGGCGTGGTTCTGTGGTGGGAGCCTGACCTGATCCTGAACCCAGCAGGTAGACTCCAGTTCTAGATGGGACCATAAGGTCACCTGGATGTGGGGGCGAGGACAGGTGGTCCATCTTGGACTTCAGAGTTCAGCAGAAAGCTTTGGGAGTCAAACCGGAGGAGCAGGGAGAAGCCAGAGGAGCAGAACCTGAACTGGGACACCAACAGTTGGACATGGACTGTCTCTCCTGGTCATTTCACTGCTTTATCACTTTGTGGCTTAAATCCAAATCTAATCAGCCAACTGTCCCAGATTTCAGGCTGCATTATGAAGCTGATCCACTCCAAATCTCCCCCCCGCCTGCACGACCAAGTCTGGCGTCTCATCGTAGTCCCGCTACGGTTTACAGTAGTCCAGGAAACACCCTGCAGGTCAGCGGTCTTATTCTCCACCCTCCTTCTCCTCAGGTCGTCCACGAGGCTTCAAACTGCGTCTCCCCCCACTGCGCTCCCTGTCCAACAGCAAGGCATCGCTGGACGACGCGGAGGCCGGCCAGATCCCCACCGCCACGCCTCTGCCGCTGCATCCAGACCACCGCAGCCACGAGGCTCTGGGCCTGGGGGAGTTCCTGCCCCTGCCCCGCTTACCAGCAGACCACCAGGAGCAGCTGGGTGGAAGCAGGTACATGTCTTTTAGTGGGAACTGATGTTTGCTTCAACACACAACCAACCGTTCTGCTCCGTTTTCTAGGTTGGCTCTTCAGAGCTGGCCAGAAGACCGCCAGGAGGACCAGCATACCTTACTGTGCTCCGAGCCTCCCGTGCGCCCCCCATTGCTTCCTCCCCACCTCATCGGTCCTCTCAACCAGCCGTCCCCCTGCGTGGCGCCCCACCATCGCCTCAGCCTCAACCCGGAAGGCTCGGGCTCCAACTGCTCCCTGTCTCACAGCCGCTCCAGAGAAAGCTTCCACAGCATGCGTCGCGCCTCCTCCGTAGACGAGATCGAGGCCATGAGGCCCGACTGGGACCGGAAGAACCGGAGATCCAGTATCCGTCCGGCCAGCAGCAGCACCGGTGAGAAGGAGGAGGTGCCGTGAAGGAGCATCTTTCTGCTCACCTGTTTGTCTCCATGCTGAGTGTGTGTGTGTGTGTGTTTACAGGTGCAGTCAACAGCAAGTCAAACATGCTGAACTCCACGTCCGACTCCGACCTGATGCGGTACCGCACCATCTCGAAAATCCCTCAGATCACACTCAACTTTGTGGATTTCAAGCCCGACCCCCTAATCGCTCTCCCCACTGGGGAGATGGACATCATCGCTCCCTGCAAGCTCATTGATCGGACACACAACGTCACGGAGAAGGTCACGCAGGTAGGACGCTGTGCTGGCAACTTCTGAGCTGTTTGTGTTGGACTGAACCGTTCATCCTGCTGCGGTTCAGGTTGGAGGTCAGATGGTTGTCTGGACGAGACATGGCTCTACACACTCCGTGAACAAAGGGTTGCTCTTCATCAGTAACACAAGAATGTTTTCTTGTAAATTTGTTTAACTTCTTATAAATCTGATTTCTTTGGGTCTGAAATGGATTGTTAAGGATGAAAAACTTGTTGTGGACCAGATATTTTACTGGACGACTTTTTCTGAATTTCTGCCTGCAGCCTGGGAGGGTAGACATGTGCCAGTCTATGGAAGGTAGACTGGGTACATAAACATCCGTCGTGTGCTGCCAGCAGACCCGTTAATGAGCGGCTCTACATTATATCCATTTCTTGGTGTGAAGAAGCAGGTGATGTCAGGTTGATTCACGTTTTAATCAGACATCAGCCGACTTCTCAGGTGTAAACTTCCATTCCTCCTTGTCATGTTTTCATGGTGTGGGGTTGCTGAAGTCTGTCCCAGCAGCTCCTTGGTATAAACAAGTCCGTCGCAGGGCAACACAGAGACAAACAACCACCAACGCTCACTCCTACAGAGGATCCAGACCAGTTTTACCAGTTGGGATTATGGGCAGGTTGTTGCCATGTTGTTGGCAGGTTGTTGCCATGTTGTTGCATTGTTGTTGCCATGTTGTTGGCAGGTTGCTGCCATGTTGTTGGCAGGTTGTTGGTAACAACAAGGTAACAACATGTCAACAACCTGCCAACAACATGCCAACAACCTGCCAACAACAAGGCAACAACATGCCAACAACAAGGCAACAACATGCCAACAACAAGGCAACAACATGGCAACAAAAAGGCAACAAAATGCCAGCAACATGGCAACAACCAGCCAACAACAAGGCAACAACATGCCAACAACAAGGCAACAACATGCCAACAACAAGGCAACAACATGCCAACAACAAGGCAACAACATGGCAACAAAAAGGCAACAACATGCCAGCAACATGGCAACAACCAGCCAACAACATGGCAACAGCATGGCAACAACCTGTTGTTGTCTTGTTGCCAACAATATGGCAACAACAAGGCAAAAACATGCCTTGTTGTTGCCATGTTGTTGGCAGGTTGTTGGCATGTTGTTGCCTTGTTGTTGGCATGTTGTTGCCTTGTTGTTGGCATGTTGTTGCCTTGTTATTGGCAGGTTGTTGCCATGTTGTTGGCAGGTTGTTGGCATGTTGTTGGCAGGTTGTTGACATGTTGTTACCTTGTTGTTACCATGTTATTGCCTTGTTGTTGCCATATTGTTGGCATGTTGTTGCCTTGTTGTTGGCAGGTTGTTGACATGTTGTTGCCTTGTTGTTGGCAGGTTGTTGACATGTTGTTGCCTTGTTGTTGGCAGGTTGTTGACATGTTGTTGCCTTGTTGTTGGCAGGTTGTTGCCATGTTATTGGCAGGTTGTTGCCATGTTGTTGGCAGGTTGTTGACATGTTGTTGCCTTGTTGTTGGCAGGTTGTTGACATGTTGTTGCCTTGTTGTTGGCAGGTTGTTGACATGTTGTTGCCTTGTTGTTGGCAGGTTGTTGACATGTTGTTGCCTTGTTGTTGGCAGGTTGTTGACATGTTGTTGCCTTGTTGTTGGCAGGTTGTTGACATGTTGTTGCCTTGTTGTTGGCAGGTTGTTGCCATGTTATTGGCATGTTGTTGCCTTGTTGTTGGCAGGTTGTTGACATGTTGTTGCCTTGTTGTTGGCAGGTTGTTGACATGTTGTTGCCTTGTTGTTGGCAGGTTGTTGACATGTTGTTGCCTTGTTGTTGGCAGGTTGTTGCCATGTTATTGGCAGGTTGTTGCCATGTTGTTGGCAGGTTGTCGCCTTATTGTTGCCGTGTTGTTGGCAGGTTGTTGCCATGTTGTTGGCATTTTGTCGCCATTTTGTTGCCATGTTGTTGGCAGGTTGTTGCCTTTTTGTTTGCAGGTTGTTGCCATGTTGTTGCAATATTGTTGGCAAGTTGTTGTCTTGTTGTTGCCATGTTGTTGCCTTTCTGTTGACAGATTATTGCCTTGTTGTTGGCAGGTTGTTGCCATGTTGTTATCTTGTTGTTGCCATGTTGTTGCCTAGTTGTTGGCAGGTTATTGCCTTGTTTTTACCATGTTGTTGCCTTGCTGTTGGCAAGTTTTGCCATGTTGTTGGCAGGTTTTTGGCATGTTGTCGCCATGTTGTTGGCAGGTTGTTGCCTTGTTATTGGCAGGTTGTTGCCATGTTGTTGGTATGTTGTTGCCTTGTTTTTGGCATGTTATTGCCATGATGTTGCCTTGTTGTTGCCATGTTGTTGTCAGGTAGTCACCTTGTTGTTGCCGTGTTGTTGGCAGGTTGTTGCCATGTTGTTGGCAGGTTGTTGCCTTGTTGTTTGCAGGTTGTTGCCAAGTTGTTGCAATGTTGTCGGCAGGTTGTTGACTTGTTGTTGCCATGTTGTTGCCTTGCTGTTGACATGTTATTGCCTTGTTGTTGGCAGGTTGTTTCCATGTTGTTGGCAGGTTGTTGCCATGTTGTTGTCAGGTTGTCGCCTTGTTGTTGCCGTGTTGTTGGCAGGTTGTTGCCATGTTGTTGGCATTTTGTCGCCATTTTGTTGCCATGTTGTTGGCAGGTTGTTGCCTTGTTGTTTGCAGGTTGTTGCCATGTTGTTGCCTTTCTGTTGACAGGTTATTTCCTTTCTGTTGCCGTGTTGTTGGCAGGATGTTGCCATGTTGTTGCCATGTTGTTGGCATGTTGTTGCCTTGTTTTTACCATGTTGTTACCTTGCTGTTGACAAGTTATTGCCTTGTTGTTGGCAGGTTGTTGACATGTTGTTGGCAAGTTGTTGACATGTTGTTGGCAAGTTGTTGACATGTTGTTGCCATGTTGTTGGCAAGTTGTTGACATGTTGTTGCCATGTTGTTGAGATGTTATTGAGTTGTTGTTGGCAGTTTGTTGCCTTGCTGTTGCCATGTTAGCTTTTTTTTGTCCTGTTTCCCCACCCAGCCAACACAGACCATGCTGGTGGGAATCTTTATTTTCATCCAACTTTCTGCAACATTTTCTTTTTCACTTTATCCATTCATTCATTCATCACCCTAACCACTTAGTCTGATGAAGGGTCACGGTGAAGCTGGAACCTATCCCAGCAGTCTTTTGGCTAATGGCAGGAGACACCCTGGAAAGCTCGCCAGTCCATCGCAGGGCCACATGTATTTCTCTTTATTGTTTTTATGTTGTTTGCTTGGATATTGGAAGATATGAAAGGCTTTGATGGATGGATTTAAAGTTCTGCAGTGGCAGCTTTTTCTGGAAATATCTATTATAACTCTTCTACATTTTACACCATTTCACACCCTCATGAACTCACACACACAAAGCCGCAGTGTGTTTTTAAGTGTGTAAACGTCCAGTGGTTAGGCCTCAGGCTGGACATCAGGCTGGACATCTGGGTGGTGCACGCACTCCAGCGCCGCTCTCAGCACCTGTGTAGATGTGGATGTAAGACCTGCCTGGAGAAGCATGTAGGAGGTCAGCACTCCCGCTGCTGCTGCAGCTCAGGATGCTCACTTTGCATCACATTCATCTTCATTTTACTTCTTTTTTAACAAGGTCTCATCTACAACCAACCCACTGGTTTCTAATGGCTTTTAGTAGTAATCCCTATGTGGACACTCTTTAATGGGCTGGGATGCGTCACAGAAGAGAAATAATCTAAAGAAACCTTTTTATTTCATGCTTGGGCAGAAGGTTGTTTTCACCCCATGCTCATGTTTGAAAGAACAAATATCAGAAAAAAGATTAGTTTAAGCTCTCTGCTTGCTGGAATGATCCATTCATTTCCCTCCCAGAGAAACTGGAACATCAACAGAAAATAATCCAGGTTTCATGATGAAACGCTGAACGCAGTCATGTGAGCTGCAGCCTGCAAGGTTAACACGGCCTTCAGTGTGTGTATGCATACATGTACGTTGAGTGGTGCTGCGTACTGTAGTTGTGTTACGGTGCAGATGGGTGAAACATCACCAGCTGTGTCTCCAAATGCTCGCCTATTTATAGCAGCCTAATAAGAAGAATGAAAGTTGCATAAATGAAAGCACACATGTGACATTTCACTGTTTTCTGAAGTGGAAAGGAAACTAAATGATAAGCCCAGAATGAAATGTTCGGAGCAGATCTCAGCTGAAGACAGTAAGCTCCGTGGCTGAGTATCATCTGTCAGCATGGCCATGACGTCTCAACCTGCCTGCAGTACCACCGCTGGCCTGAAGAGGGCACCACCTCCTCAGACACAGCGCTGACGGGCCTCGACCCCTCAGACATGCACTGAAGAAGATGATGAAGAGCAAACAGGGCTGAATAATTGACATGATCCATGAAACATCTGACAGAGCAGGAGCACGTGCAGGAATGACTCCTGGCGCTGTCCTCCTTCTCCTCCATCTGAACATGGTGGACTTCCCTCCTTCGTTACAGGCTGCACGCGCTCAGTCTGGCTCATAAGTGCTGACTTATGTTGCTGCGCTGGGAGTGAAATACAGGAATGTACATGAAGCAGCTGCTTTGAAATGTGATTGTTTATTCATAGAAGGCACTACGCCGCTTGTTCTTCCTGCCGGAGCAACCGCAGACTTTTCCTCGCCGTTTAGCTTCTGCGTGAGTGTTTGTCTGGACCTGACTGACCCACTGGGATGCAGCAGGTGGATAAGTCTGAGGATGATGCTCTGAAAAATACACAACTGTGGTCATGTTCTCCAGGAGAAGGTTGTTTTGCTCTTGTCACCGCGCTCATTCAGTATTCCTGCTGCCATGTGAACGCCCACACACACCAGAGTAAACTCCCTTACAGCACCCTGACTCCCTCATGCTAAGAGTTAGTCTTTCTTCAGGCAGTCTGTGGCGTTGGGCTGATCCAGTGGAGCAGCGGACGGGAGCAGCAACATGGTAGGAACGTCTTCCCAGATCTGATGGGTCAAGCAGGATGCGTTTCTACATCCAGCTTTATGTTTCTTATTGTAGAGCAGGTTGAGCTCTAATCTATCTGCACACATCTATCTGCACACATCTATCTGCACACATCTATCTGCACCATTACTCCATACGTGGAGTCAGTACCAGCGTAACAAGAGCAGATGTAGACGTGTGTCCCAGCTGGACAACCAGTTGAGTGTGACGGAGCTCAGCGGGACGTCTCTGCAGTTGCTGTGTTAACAAGGCTTTGCATGACGGAGGTTTGAATCCTTTCTCTGCACATGTTAGCTGTGTGAAAGACACCCTGATGCACATGACAAATGAATGTGTTCCTGAACTCTTTTAAGCTCTGAGAGCCTCCATGCAGCATGATGAGGCTTCCTCTGGACCACGCGGACATGAACTGGTAATGTTTGCTTTGGTAGGGGCTGATTGGTCAGAATATGGCAAATTCAGTCACTGGTAACCAGCCAATCACATGTCAGCATATAGTCATGGAGACGTGATGAAGATCAGACTGAGCTTCAGGATGAAGATATACGTGACTCTGAACGTGGCGTGTTGTTGGTTTGCTGGAATATTTCCACACACAAGCATCTCTGGTGTTTCCAGAGAAGAGAAAACATCTAGCAGCAGTTGGATGGTTGATGTCAGAGGTCAGAGGTCACACCGGGTTCCCTCCTATTCTATTCTATTCTATTCTATTCTATTCTATTCTACAGTCATTTAGCAGATGCTTTTATCCAAAGTGACTTCCATATGAGTGAGAACAACACAAGCATGAAATCAAACAGTAGAGGACATGGTAGGAAGGTGCTGGTGGACTGTCCAGTTGGACGCAGATCCTTGCATGAAGTGCTACAGACTTTTTTTTTTTTTTGGTTTGTTTTGGGTGTTTTTTTTGTTTTTTTTGTTTCCTCCCTTCCCACCACATAATATCATCTATATTATAATACAAAGAATTAATACCATAAAGTTTGTTGCAAGGAACTGGGCTAAGTTCTCCAACTTTCCAATAAATACAGCTATACTAAGTGTTGAAGTTCTCCTTGAAGAGCTGAGTCTTCAGCTGGGTCTTAAAAGTAGACAGGGACTCTGCAGAGCGGACAGAGTTTGGGAGATCATTCCACCATCGTGGAACAACAGAGGAAAAGAGTCTGGCTGGTGATTTAGTCCCACGTTGTGGTGGTAACACGAGGCGTCTTTCACTGGTGGAACGTAGCTGTGGAGAGGGAGTGTAGGCCTGGATTAGGGAGTGAAGGTAGACGGGAGACGTTTGAGTTATTGTTTTGTAAACCAGAAGCAAAGCTTTAAATTTGATGTGTTCTGCGACCGGAAGCCAGGGAAGAGCGATTGGCAGCAGAGTGATATGAGCTTTTTTGGGTTGGTTGAAGACCAAACGTGCTGCGGCGTTCTGGATCATCTGCAGAGGTTTAACCAGCATGCAGGCAGACCTGCCAGTAGGGAACTGCAGTAACGATGTGTGAGATGACCAGAGCCTGAACCAGAAGCTGAGTCATATGTTCTGTCAGGTACGTCTGATTCTCTTGATGTTGTAGAGAGCATATCGGCAGGTACGGGCAACCGAGGCAACATGGACCTAAAAGGTCAACTGGTCATCCACCATGACCCTCCTGTCAGTAAGAACAGGAAACTGAGGCTACAATTCAGACTCACCAGAACTGGACAATAGAAGATGGAGAAACGTTGCTGGTCTGATGAGTCTCCAGTTCAGCTCCACATTCACATGGTAGGATCAGAATCTGCTGGAAACATCATGACAACATGGATCCATGGAGCCTCTAACAACCTTTCTAATGACCTGTGGTGTGTTCCTGAGCTGGATCACAGAAGCGTGCTGCTTCCATCACATCCCTGCTCTGCCGTTTATCTGGAACGTTTTCAGTCATTTGTTCTCCGTACCTGACAGCCTGCAGGACTTTCTCTGGAAGATGCTTTTCACCACAACGTCTCCTTATAAATTCAGAAACTCCTTATAATCGGACTTAAAGCCTTTTGTTAGCTGGTTAAAGGTAAGCGGTAGCTCCTTTCCTTACATACATCAGGTCATGAGTATGCATGAGCTCTCTGAGAAGTGTATGATGTGAGTGAGTCAAACACAGGTATTTTTAGCAGTGCCACATGTTTTTAGCTGAGTGCCGGTGGGCCTCGGCTCTGATGTGACGCTGCAGTTGTTTGGTAAGAGGCACCTCTGGCTCTGTCCATTAAATAGGACACAGATTAGTAGAGATGAGTGGTCTCTGCAGTAGAACTGAGGAGCGCAACACCTGGAGGACATGCTGTGTCCAGCCCTGCGTGGCCTCACAAGCATCTGCTCCTCTTCATCTCTCAGGCTTCAGTCCGCGTGGTCGTCATTATGACTCTCCCACCAATCAGATGCAGAACTAAAACCAGCTCCGTGTGTGTCTGCTGCTGATCTGTGCAGTGCTGCGTCCTGCAAGCTGGACTTGATCAGGCTGAAACCTCTTGTCTGCACATCAGATAAATACCCCCCCCCCATAAAGAGGAGTGAAGCATCGTAATGAACCAGACTTTCATGTAATCTCTTACTTTCATGAAGATTTGTCTGGACTTCAGTGTCTTTCATCCTTTTAACTTATGAACAGGCTCTTTCCCTTTTCTGTCACTCTTCTGTTTTATTATTGGTTTAAAGGCTGAAAACACCTGAATGTATTTACAGTAATCTAAAAATAAGATAAACTGGGAAAAAAGGACAAAAAAAGAAAATAAAACACAATTAAATAATAAATAAAGAAGTAAATAAAGATAATACAATAAATTATTAATAAATATACAAATAAATGCATAAATAAGACTAAATAAAACCAAACAATGAATACATAATAAATAAAAAAGTAAATATTAGCTTGATAAAAAGAAGTAAATTAAACAAACAGTAAAAATACCTTGTAGTAAATTTTCCATAAAAGGTGTGAAAAGTTTCACATCCGAACTGAAGTAAATAGAGGAAAAAATGAGCAAAAGAAAAGGATTGGAACAGAATAAGATGCAAATATACATGAAATAAAATAGAAATAAATGATCAAATGTTTTTGTCTGATCATTTGACTGCGACTGGAGGAAACTGATGATAATTTCATTGTTTTATTTAAAGGGACTGATTATCTTGAGGTGTAGTTTATGGCTCTTCCCGCTCTGCATGGCTGAATGAAGGCTGCAGCGTTTCCACACATCTGCACACAGTCTGAGACCTCATCTACTCCAATGTCAGTTTCTTATTAAACAGTTTAGTTTAGTTAAAGTTTCTGGTAATTCATTTGGATTACCAGACCAAGTTTTTCATTCATTCAGACATTTTCATGATATTTTCTGCGGTTTTATCCAAGATAATCCATTTCCTCTGTTTCATATTTATGTTATTTATAAACCAACAGATGATAGTCTGTGAAGTTATGCCAGTCGTTTGTTTAAACTGGCCCTTTCCTTCACCGTCTGGATGCCGTGTTGGTGTGATAATGTCTTTATTGATACGTGTGCATGTCCCGTAGCGCCTCTGTCAGTTAAATGAACTGGAATAAAGTGGGGTCTGGATGCCTCAACCTGCAGGACTGTAATTTAGCTGCCCGCTCAGTGGCTCTGTCACAATACCTCACATTGATAGAGTACTTCCTTCATGTGAGTTCAATGGCCTGCAAAGGAGCAAAGAAGCATGTTGTGTCTGTTTTAAATCAATCTGTATCTCAGGAAGACTCTTCCAGCTCTGTGGGAGGTCGTGGTCGTTTGTCAGCTGACATGCGCGGTGGAGGCCTTGTAGGGATCATTTTCAGTCATGTTCTCCTCAAACTCCACTAGAACCCCGAAGCACCATCACTTATATAATCAGCTGTTTCTCAGCAGTGTGTAACTGTGATGGTCATGTGACCCTCCAGCTGGTCTACAGAGGTTTTTCAGCGTTTCTATCCGTCCAGGAGGTTTACAATCCAGACACAACATGTAGTGTTTATTCAGAGACTCTAGATGGGAAATCCACCATTATTTATCACATCTTCTTCACCATCACCACCATGTTGCTAAGAGACCTCTATTTCCACCTGGACATGATGATGAAGACACTTTCCACCAATCAGAGAGCTTAAACTGATGGTAACGTCCAATCAGGAGCAGCCAAAGATCAACAAGTGACGAGAAAAGCAGAAAAATGAGAAGAGGCTTGGTCACTGTTGATCTATGTGTTGTTTTAAAAAACTACTGTTTTCTTCTACTGGCTGCCCTTTATGAAGCTTTATCTGTTCATACATCACATCTGCATGGAAACATCACGTCTGCATGGAAACATCACGTCTGCATAGAAACATCACGTCTGCATAGAAACATCACGTCTGCATAGAAACATCACGTCTGCATAGAAACATCAGGTCTGCATAGAAACATCACGTCTGCATGGAAACATCAGGTCTGCATAGAAACATCATGTCTGCATGGAAACATCAGGTCTGCATGGAAACGTCAGGTCTGCATGGAAACGTCACATCTGTGTGGAAACATCACTTCTGCATGGAAACATCATGTCTGCATGGAAACAATAGTCTGCATGGAAACATCACATCTGCATAGAAACATCACGTCTGCATGGAAACATCACGTCTGCATGGAAATATCACGTCTGCATGGAAACATCACATCTGCATAGAAACGTCACGTCTGCATGGAAACATCACATCTGCATAGAAACATCACGTCTGCATGGAAACATCACATCTGCATGGGAACGTCACGTCTGCATGGAAACATCACATCTGCATGGGAACGTCACGTCTGCATGGAAACATCACATCTGCATAGAAACATCACGTCTGCATGGAAACATCACGTCTGCATGGAAACATCATGTCTGCATGGAAACGTCATGTCTGCATGGAAACATCACATCTGCATGGGAACGTCACGTCTGCATGGAAACATCATGTCTGCATGGAAATATCACATCTGCATGGGAACGTCACGTCTGCATGGAAACGTCATGTCTGCACGGAAACATCACGTCTGCATGGAAACATCAGGTCTGCATGGAAACATCAGGTCTACATAGAAACATCACGTCTGCATGGAAACGTCATGTCTGCATGGAAACATCACGTCTGCATGGAAACATCACGTCTGCATGGAAACGTCACGTCTGCATGGAAACATCACATCTGCATAGAAACATCAGGTCTGCATGGGAACGTCACGTCTGCATGGAAACGTCATGTCTGCATGGAAACATCACGTCTGCATGGAAACATCATGTCTGCATGGAAACAATAGTCTGCATGGAAACGTCACATCTGCATGGAAACATCACGTCTGCATGGAAACATCACATCTGCATAGAAACATCACGTCTGCATGGAAACGTCACATCTGTGTGGAAACATCACTTCTGCATGGAAACATCATGTCTGCATGGAAACAATAGTCTGCATGGAAACATCACATCTGCATAGAAACATCAGGTCTGCATGGGAACGTCACGTCTGCATGGAAACGTCATGTCTGCATGGAAACATCACGTCTGCATGGAAACATCAGGTCTGCATGGAAACATCAGGTCTACATAGAAACATCATGTCTGCATGGAAACATCATGTCTGCATGGAAACGTCATGTCTGCATGGAAACGTCACGTCTGCATGGAAACGTCACGTCTGCATGGAAACGTCACGTCTGCATGGAAACGTCACGTCTGCATGGAAACGTCACGTCTGCATGGAAACGTCACGTCTGCATGGAAACGTCACATCTGCATGGAAACATCACGTCTGCATGGAAACGTCACGTCTGCATGGAAACGTCACGTCTGCATGGAAACGTCACGTCTGCATGGAAACGTCACGTCTGCATGGAAACGTCACTTCTGCATGGAAACATCACGTCTGCATGGAAACATCACATCTGCAGGCTGACTGGGGTTGAAGAAAGTATTTAGCTTAGTATTTACATTTAATACTTCTGCTTTTTATTTGTTCCTTTATGATTATTTAGGATGATGTTCCAGACATCTGATGTGAATAACTTTTCAGATGACACCACCAGAAGTGTTACTTCCTTGTTCTGTGTAATTAATTCATGCATCTTGGTGCTGCTGCAGGAGAAGTGACTTTGAAACAAATGTTCTCATTCTCCGGTAGATAATCCATATCAGACGGATCTATTCGATGCTCCCGCTGCCGTCCTAACAACATTACAGAGACATCGATTTGGCTGTTCGTAACGCTCTAGAAAACATTAGTAAAATCTAGTTTGTCTTCAAACCAAACCGCGATAGTGCTCATTATCAATCAGACCATCTCACGTTGGGTCATGTGTGTGTGTGTGTGTGTGTGTGTGTGTGTGTGTGTGTGTGTGTGTGTGTATGTGTGTGTGTGTGTTTATGTGTGTATGTGTATGTGAGACTAGAGAAGTGCATCTGAATGGCTCTAATTCACAGCCAGGCAGGAAAGCTGTTTTACCTCCATTGGCAGGCTACCTCTGTCTCTTTATCACTCACACACATTGACAAACACACACACATTGACAAACACACACTCATTGACAAACACACACTCATTGACAAACACACACACCAAAAGATAGGATCAACGGCAGACTGGGAGGCAGGTGGCGTCACAGTGGAAGTGTGAAGCAAAGTTCAGCCTGGAGAGACGGGGAGGGAGGCCAAGTTGCAGGAACTGGAAGGAAATACGTGAGGAACAGGAGTGGAGCTGATTAAATTCACCTGGTTTAGTAATGGTTGGAAAGAGCTGCCGGACACCACTTCTACTTTCTACTTCTACATTTTGTACTTTCTACTTCTACTTTCTCCTACTTTCTACTTCTACTTTCTCCTCCTTTCTACTTCTACTTTCTCCTACTTTCTACTTTCTACTTCTACTTTCTCCTACTTTCTACTTCTACTTTCTCCTCCTTTCTACTTCTACTTTCTACTTCTACTTTCTCCTCCTTTCTACTTCTACTTTATCCTACTTTCTACTTTCTACTTCTACTTTCTCCTACTTTCTACTTCTACTTTGTATTTCTACTTTTACTTTGTCCTTCTACTTTCTACTTTCTACTTCTACTTTCTCCTACTTCCTCTTCTACTTTCTACTTCTACTTTCTACTTTGTATTTCTACTTTCTACTTCTACTTTGTCCTTCTACTTTCTACTTCTACTTTGTCCTTCTACTTTCTACTTTGTATTTCTACTTCTACTTTCTACTTCTACTTTCTACTTTGTATTTTACTTCTACTTTGTCCTTCTACATTCTACTTCTACTGTCTACTTTGTCCACCTGTGGTTCGCGACTTATGGTAGGAGGCGATGACCCTCCAGACTGGTTGTAAAACTTTGTTGTGGGAATGTTTTAAACAGGAAAAATATCCATTCTGTTATGAATTCGATTCTGGGATATCAAATACCAAATACTATTAAAAAAAAAAAAAAAAAAAAAAAAAAAAAAAAAAAACTATGTACAATGTTCATTAAAATTATGCTCTAAATAAAGATTTGTACTTTACCATTTTATAGATTACAGCTAAGCCACAACAACAAACTGGCTTAGACTGGACCATCGTCATTAAAGGAATGGCTGAACATTACCAATAATAATGATAAAATGGATAAAATAACATATACTCTCAGATTGTATATTACATTATAGTTAAAGTTATATTTAGAAAATCTGTTTAAAATGATACAAAACTATACTAAATGATATAATGCATACCAAACAATTTTAAAGAATGCAATACAATGTGATTACGATACAATGTAACGCAATGCAATGCGATGTGATGCGATATAATCCGATGTGATTCAATATGATGCCATATGATATGATATGATGTAATATGATATGATACAGTGCCATAAAACATGATACAATGCCATATGATACGATGTGATGTGATACGATACGATGTGATATGATGCGATACGTTACGATGCGATATGATGCGATACGATGCGATGCGATACGATAAGATGCGATGCGATACGATAAGATGCGATACGATGCGATAAGATGCGATGCGATAAGATGCGATACGATACGATGCAATACGATGCAATGCGATGCGATACGATGTGATGCGATACGATGCGATACGATACGATGCGATACGATACGATGCAATACGATGCGATGCAATGCGATGCGATACGATAAGATGCGATACGATGCGATACGATGCGATGCGATACGATACGATGCAATACGATGCAATGCGATGCGATACGATGCGATACGATGCGATGCGATACGATGCGATGCGATACGATGCGATACGATGCGATACGATGCGATGCGATACGATGCGATACGATACGATACGATGCGATACGATACGATACGATGCGATACGATGCGATACGATACGATGCGATACGATACGATACGATACGATGCAATACGATGCGATGCAATGCGATACGATAAGATGCGATACGATGCGATAAGATGCGATGCGATACGATACGATGCAATACGATGCAATACGATGCGATAAGATGCGATACGATGCGATACGATGTGATGCGATACGATGCGATACGATGCGATAAGATGCGATACGATACGATGCAATACGATGCGATGCGATACGATGCGATACGATGCGATAAGATGCGATACGATACGATGCAATACGATGCGATAAGATGCGATACGATGCGATAAGATGCGATGCGATACGATACGATGCAATACGATGCGATGCGATACGATGCAATACGATGCGATAAGATGCGATGCGATAAAATGTACTTCATTGCCGCTGAAGGGAAATTTGTCGAGTCACAAACAGAATAAGGCTTAAACTAGTAAATCTGGATGTTTTTTATATTTATAAGTTTAAAATGCTATTTAACTATGCTATTGATGAATATTATGAAGAATTTCATATTTCTGAGGTGAAAGTTATTAAATCTTCTATGGTTTATCATTAAGCAGCTTCAGTATAAGTGTATGAAGTTGGAGGAACAGAATTGCGTAATGCTGAAATAATAAAGAATCATGTGGAAATCCTTTCTATGACTTTTTAATATTCAACGTTTTTGTTGCATGTTAAAAGTCCACCCAGTCTGCCACACACCCGACACTTACTGCCTCCTTCTCTTTCCCCTCTGCACATCATGTCTCCTCTCTTCTCCTCCACTCGCTGCCTGTATGACCCATTTCCTCGGCCCCGGACCCATTAATCACAGGGTTGTGGGTCTGGCCCGCCTGCCTCCCTGCCTGGATGCCCTTCCTCATCACAGGAAGCAATTGAATAAGAGAGGGCTGAAGGTCCTGACAATAAGCAGCCATTGATTGTTCTGTCACTTTCCTGGCTTACGTATGACCCAGTTGCGGTTGTGATTGTGGCCACCGGGTGCTGGTCACGGTGCGAATCCCTGTCTGATAAGGGAGATTTATCTATATTTACCAGAGCAAACAGTCGTCTGACGGGGACCACTGCTGTTCAGTGTTGTGCTACACTACATGGATGGATGTGTTATCAGACTAATGTAGGACAATGTGGATTATCTGTGCAGCAGAGGAAGGAAGGATGGATGCAGCATGCTGAACGTGGAGCGCAGGAAGAAGACTGGAAGGAACCACATATCCACTAGTCGACTGCCAGCTGAACAGTGTGGCCTTCTGGTTTCTCTGGAAACTAAACTAATGAGATGCTTTGTTGGCGGATGTGTTTCAGACTTTTCTTGTTGTTTCTCCTCATTATGATGAAACAGGAGGGGATTCAGAGCTTTTTGTTGGGAACAACTGGAAGCTGCATGTCTCTGACATGAATTTGCTTTGAGGAAGAAGCTTTTAGTTCAACTTTAACCTGCATATGTGGTTTCAGCCTGAACTGGGTTCACACTGGTTTCTGGAATCTTCCTCAGTCCATGCACTGGTTTCCAGTAGAGAATCATGTCTGCTGTTGATGCATCCAGCCCTGTCCCAAGCATACAGAGATTCCCCCTAAATCTCTGAGTCTTCTGATGATACTCAACACTGCAGATTGAGTAACTTTTTTCCACATCTTTTGGATCCAGTTTGTCTCAGATTGGTGAGATTGTTCCATCTGAGAGACTCTTCCTCTCTGAAATACTCCTTTTCTACCCGGTCATGTGACTGACCTGTTGATAATGAACACTGAACCTTTGTGACTGCTGCCAGTGACGTTTTCATCTGCTCTGTTCCAGCTGTTTACAGATGTGTTGCTGCATCAAACTGAAACTCTAGAAAACCCGCAGGTTTTCTGGGACGTTTTCTGGCGACACGGCGTGGGAGGTGGTTGTGTCCGACTGGCTTGGCTTGGTTCTGCAGATCCCTCAGAGGGCGTGGAGGGGCAGGGTGGGGTAGAGCAATGGGCTCATCTTGGGAAGCAGTGGAGTGAACCAGGACAGGCAGCAGGGTGCTTTGTCTCTGACACACACCAGCAGCCTCTTATTCATCCCTACGCTGCAGCTGGAGGCTGAAGCCATTATTTTCTCCCGACTGTCATCTGTAACAGCTCTTGTACAACACGGTGGGGGTTTGGGTGTGTTAACGGGTCAAAAGTACAGCTCACATGAAGCCGTACGCTGTGTACAACATGTATGGAATATGAGTGTGTGTGTGTGTGCAGACGTGAACTTCATCGTCTGTAAGGTCAGGCTGAAAGGGTTGCACAGAAATCCATTTCTGACGTTCCGCCACCTCTCACACACACCTCTCACACACACGGATGTGCTTAACTGCAGCCGGTCCGCCTGCGACTACAGAACCTCCCCTGGGACCCGCAGCGTGTCAGCTCCGGTTGGACCACCGGGGAGCAGAACAAGAGGCTGCCATTTAAAGCTGGTCATTATCCCCGACCCGGTCCAGCCCTGCAGAAATATCATGGTAAATACCAGCAGAACAGCCCGTTGCCGTGGCGACGCTGAAAAGCCGGGCCTGATACGGCGGCAGCGCTCAGAGTTTCAGCTCTAAATAATGTTTATATTTACAAATCAGGTTTTTTTTATTCCACAAAATGATCTGCTAAAAACATCAAGTTTATGAATGTTTAGAAAAGGTTCTGCATGTTTCTGAAATGGTTTCGCGTTTGCATTAAAAGGAACGAAACGGCGTGCAAGACTCTGACGTTTTATCCCATGCCTCCGTCTGATTGGATGGTGATGACTGAAACTGTCCAATCAGAGCGCAGATGGCTGCCTCTCCTTATGCACTGCAGTGCTTTATCCAATGTTTAAAGCATTAAAGTGAAGCAGACGAGTCAGGTCTGAGTGGGAGGAGACCCGACACCAGGACTAGGCCACTCCGGTCCTCGGGTCCTGCACATGTTAGGAGTTTCCCTGCTGCAACACAGCTGATGCAAATCTCTGGCTAATCAGCAGACTGGTGCAGACTGATTAGGTCTGATGTTTACCAGGTGTGTTGCAGCAGGGAAACTCCTAACATGTGCAGGACCCGAGGACCGGAGTGGCCTAGTCCTGGTGTACGTGGTCAGACTGGATGTGAGCAGCGGATGGAAGCATCCATCATCCTAACCGCTCCGTCTGATGAAGGCTGGAGCCTATCCCAGCAGGCTCTGGGTGAAAGGCGGGTACACCTGGACAGCTCGCCGGTCCATCGCAGGCGGACGGAAACAATCCAGTTCATTCACAAGAATTTTTTTTTTTTTTTATCTCGATTGTAATAAATGTCTGATTTTACAGGTTTTACAAACACTTCTCGCACTTCTACACTTCTTCTTCTTCTTCTTCTTGAAGCGCAGCACGTCGGCCACCACGTCATCACTGGACACACAACCAGACAAGCAGATGACGCGTCCTTACAACTCAACTTTATTTATAAAGCCCTTTAAAACAACCAGCAGAGGAGCAGACATCCTCTACGTCTGCTCGCCGTCAGGCCAGAAGGACTGGAGCCTGTTCAGGTTCCCTCGCCGCCGGTCCAGCTTTCAGGTCACCGTTCCCCTGATGGTACAGCGTCATGTCGACATGACCGACGCTGACAGGAGGGAAGAACCACTAGAAGGAGGGACGGTGATGGTGGGAAGTCTGGTTCTTCAGAAAGACCCGTCTCCCCCAGAGAAGCTGGTTCTTATGGCTCCCAACCGAGGAGCTTTTATTTCAGCCTGGTTTAGCAGGAGTTTCTCTGTAAGTTGGCAATTTTTTATCCAGTTTTCACATAAAACACTTATTTTTATTCATAATTTGATTAAAAAACAAAAAAAAAATTCAACTTCCAATTGATTTTCTTAATAAAACTTTAAATATCTGAACAGAGAACCATAAATGAATTTTTAAAAAAAATTAAATTGTTATTCTTGATTTTCATTTAAAAAGATGATTTATCAGTTTATTTTTGAGAGATTTGCAACTTTATGAATTATTTTTCTGTTTTTGTTGGTATTTGTATATTTTAAGGTAACTACATACAACTACAACTACTTGTAAGTGTACATTATTATGTATACAAGCTTTGCTTCTGTCTTGTTTGTTTCTGTCCTTGATTGTTTGTTTTTGGAAACAAAGAAACTGATTGTGACTGATACAAAACTAAACTAACTAACTAACTAAAGTCTTGATGAAAACTACTTGAATTAATTGTGATGTTGATATAACTTGCTTCTTGGATGTGAATCCATATTTGTCAGCGTGTTCCTGGCCGGTACCGACACCCCCCCCTCGCAGAATGCATCTGGTAGGATCTTGTGTTTGGGATCAGCAGCGTGTTGTGAACCGTGTCGTTGTGAAGGAGTTCGAACAACGATCAGACAAAGTGACCAACATGTGTGTGTTGGGAAACGTGTGTGTCAGTGTGTGTCGTAGCGTCGGCGAGCATGTTTTGTCTGCGAGACACACATACATGTGGAAGTGTGTGTGTGTGTATAATCCATCCCTCCTGGTGTCTTCTCTCTTCTTCAGGCTTCTAAGTCCTGTTGGTGTCAGCAGGGATAACCGAACCGCTGAATAAACGAGGGTTGTGTCTTCGCCTCTGCAGGACTCTTCCAGACATGATGGTTTCATCAGGTCCTCACAGACAGTCTTTACAGAGAGGAAGTGCTGAGCGAGCAGTTCTGCGGCTCAGCGTTGCGTTTCCAGGGTACTTAGTGTTGCTCGTCTGCGGGTTTCCTCTGTATTAACGACACACAGACGCTTTAAAGCAGCCTGTTTAATCCTTCAGCACTTTTAACTTTGACAACTTCCACTAAATGCAGACTCTGCTGTGAGGACTTTTTGTTTTTACAGCAGTTTTTAGACGATGCAAGCTGCAGGAACTTTTACCTGTTCACTAGTGGAAACAATAGAAACACATCACTGCATTATATTTTCTATCTGAAACTGCGCTTCAGATTTGCTTTGGACTCGTCCACATGACTGTCCTGCTGCCGTCCCATGTGCACCGTATGGTACTGCCCTGCAGCTTCCATGTCCGGGTTGTGCTCTGTGGAGCCGACTTTCCAAACGGTTTTACCTCCAGGATGATGCAGATTAGCATGCACACCCTCCACCTCCTCACCGGAGCCAGAAGCCTGGAGCCCGTGGTCCATGTGCCGATCCTGGACTTAATGGTGTACAGAGTGATGAGATTGTTGTCGCTGACAGTGTCCAACAGGGAGAATCATGATTACAGGTGAGTGTTTGCTCTAGGAGCGCTGTCAGAGCTTGCCTTTGCCACCGGGTCGTTCCAGGGTAAGGTCACGTTGTGACGAGTGTTGTTCCAACCATCAGCAGTTTGTGGCCGTTGCTTTAACATCAAATCACACTCCACGGAGGCGCTCGCACATTTCAGCCTCCTAATTCTCTCTCTGACGGGGACGTGTCCACATGAAGACATGTCAGAATAGGACCCCTCCCCTCACCCAGTGTAGTGGGTAGACTAAACATAGAGAAGATTCAAGAAGAGATCCAGATAGAGTGGAATGAGGCAGGAGTCACAGCTTCAAAAAGCACTACAAGAAATGAAAAATGAAAAATACTTTATTAATCCCCAAAGGGAAGTTCAATATTATAGTATATAATAATAATAACTAGAGGAGGTCTTGTTCCGGAGGCTGATGGCTGCTGGCAGGAATGATCTTCTGTATCTTTGTCTTACATCGGACCTGAAGAAGCCTCTCACTGAACACACTTTGTTGTTTCATCACTGTGTTGTGGAGAGGGTGTGAAGAATCCTCCATCATCTTCATCAGCTTGTGCAGCATTCTTCTTTGGACAATCAGCTCCAGCGGCTCCAGAGTTACTCCAAGCACAGAAGCAGCTTTCTGGATCAGTTTGTTGATTCTCTTCAAGTCTCTGGTTCTGATGCTACTACCCCAGCAGATGCTGCAAAGCTGACTGCACTCTCCACAACAGACTTATAGAAGATATGCAACATCTTGGTGCAGACGTTAAACCATCTCAGCTTCCTTAAGAAGTACAGTCTGCTCTGACCTTTCTTGTAGATGTAGTCAGTGTTGCATTTCCAGTCCAGTTTGTTGTCCAGCTGAACTCCAAGATACTTGTATTCCTCCTCCACCTCCTCTCCCAGGATGGAAACAGTGCTTTGTTTATTCTTCTTCCTCCTGAAGTCAACAATCATCTCTTTTGTTTTGCTGCTATTTAATATGAGATGATTGTCACCGCACCATTTAACAAACTGACTGACCAGTTCTCTGTACTCTGCTTCTTGTCCATCCCTGATACACCCCACAACTGCAGAGTCATCAGAGTATTTCTGCAGATGACAGGACTCAGAGTTGTACTGGAAGTCTGAGGTGTACAGAGTGAAGAGGAATGGCCAGAGTACAGTTCCTTGTGGTGCACCAGTGCTGCTGACCTCCATCTCAGACACACAACCTTTCAGTCTCACAAACTGGGGTCTGTTTGTGAGGTAGTCATAGATCCAGGTGGTTGTGGAGGTATCCACCTGGAATTTATGGAGCTTCTCACATAACAAAGCAGGCTGAATGGTATTAAAAGCAATTGAGAAATGAAAGAACATGACCCTCAGAGTGCTGCCTGAATGGTCCAGATGAGAGTGTGCTCTCTGGAGCAGGTATATGATGGCATCTTCAACCCCAAGTCCATTACGATATGCAAACTGGAATGGGTCCTGAAAGGTGTTTACTTGCTTGTTGAGGTGAGCCAGTAAGAGTCTCTCCAGGACTTTCATGATGTGAGATGTCAGGGCAACTGGTCTGTAGTCACTTGGTTCAGCTGGTTGTGTTTTTTTAGGCACTGGAACAAGGCAGGAGGTTTTCCACAGCACTGGGACTCTATTTTGTCTCAGACTGGTGTTGAAAAGGTGCTGGAGAATCGGACATAGTTGTTTTGAGCAGGTCTTGAGAACTCTGGGACTGACACCATCTGGACCTGCAGCCTTGTTCTGGTTCAGTTTCTCAAGTTGCTTCTTAACCTGATTGCAGGAGACAAACAAGGTGGAGGTCTCAGGATGTCCTGATGTGGAGGGAGATGAAGCTGTGTTCTGGTCCATGACTGAGCTGCAGGGTGACAGATTGGAGGCGTGACAGGAAAGCAGTGGGCTTATGGAGGGTGTGTGGTCTGTTGGGCTGGAGGTAGGGGGTGAACTGAACCTGTTGAAGAATATGTTCAGCTCATTAGCTCTGTCCAGACCTCCATCAGGCTGCTCCCCCTTTAACTTGAAGCCGGTGATCTTCTTCATTCCAGACCACACATCCCTCAGGTTATTCTGCTGGAGCTGACTTTCTAACTTCTTCCTGTAGTCCTCCTTGCACTTCTTAGTTTGTGTTTTAAGTTGTTTTTGTGTTGCCCTCAATAACTCCCTGTCTCCATCCCTGAAGGCTTTCTTTTTGATGTTCAGCAGCTTTTTCAGGTCACTGGTGATCCAGGGTTTGTTATTGGGGAAGCACCTCACTGTTCTTGTTGGGACGATGCTGTCCACACAGAAGTTTATGTAATCTGTCACACACTCAGTCATGGCGTTGATGTCGTCTCCATGAGGTTCACAGAGGACGTTCCAGTCTGTAGCCTCAAAGCCTCCTCTAAGAGCATCTTCAGCTTCAGCAGACCAGATTTTGATAGTCTTTGTGATGACTGGTTGCTGCTGAACGATGGGCTTGTAGGTGGAGGTGAGAAGAACCAGATTATGGTCAGATCTTCCTAAAGGAGGCAGGGCAGAACAACTGGATCCATTATTCATATTTGCATAAAATAAGTCCAACATCTTAATTTCTCTGGTGGAGCAGCTGACAAACTGCTGGAATGTTGGTAGAGTTGCAGAGAGGGAGACGTTGTTGAAGTCTCCGGAGATCGCCATGAATGAGTTTGGATGCTGTGTTTGTAGCCGAGCAACGACGGAGCTGATGACATCACAGGCTGTGTCTGGTGCGGTACCAGGTATTATATAAACCGCTACCAGAATAACACAGGTAAACTCTCTGGGTAAATAATATGGACGGAAGCTCACAGCTAACAGTTCCATGTCCCTTGTGCATATCTTCTCCTTGACAGTAACATGTCCAGGATGACACCAACGCTGGTTAACCAGCACTGCAATTCCACCACCCTTTAGCTTTCCGCTGTGTTGTCTACTGCGGTCTGCACGGACCGTTTTAAAGCCCGGTACAGACACATTACAGTCAGGGATGTGTTCATGCAGCCATGTCTCGGTGAAGCACATAATACTGCACTCTCTGTATTCTTTCTGAGACCTTGTTAGCGTCTCGAGCTCGTCCGTTTTGTTAGCTAGCGATCTCACATTACCCATGACAACTGTTGGGAGAAATGGTTTAAACCTCCATCGCCTTCTTCATTCTCTGACTCCCGCTCTGCATCCTCTTCTCTTTCTTTTCAACTCCATCAGGATTTGATGTGTTGTTTCGCTGATAATCCTGATTTGGGAGAGGTTAATCAGTTGATCCCAATTGTAAATAAGTCTTTCATTGCCATGGAGACTCATCATAAGTCTTGAAAGAGCAAAAATATGCAGAAAAATCTTCCTTGCAACACACCCTTCGAACCTCCATGAAATCCTCAGAAAAAAAGACCTAATTTGAGTTAATATCTGTGTGAGAAGAGTTTGTGCTTTTAAAAAATCAAGATAGCAAGTCAGAGCTAATACAATTTGCTGCCAACAGACGGCGCAATCTAATATGGAATAAATGTTTACACCGCTGCGGCGCTAAGCTCATTGCTAACATAGATGCTAACGTTAAGCTTTCATACTGCAGCGGCTGACCTCTCCAGTAGTGTTGTGAGGTGGGTTTGGTGGATCCTGCGTCCCATATTTTCACTATGTTTTGGAGATGTGGATATCTTCATTAGCAGTCTTTTATTGCAACATTTAGATTTTGCACAATTTGAAAGGTAATAAACAACATAAAATTAACTGGAGTCAAACAGATTTTCTAAATGCTGACAAAAAACTAAAAAATGAGACGACTCATGTATTTTGAGTGAAGTCATCCTCGCCTTACGCCAGATCATCATTCGTCCTTGTGCTGTGTGCAGTCTGGTCTAATGTGTCATGTTAGGCAACAGATTTCTTTTCCCGTCTCTGAATTTGTCTCCTTAAGCCTTGTCACGGTCGCGTGAAGCTGCAAGTGCTGCTCATCGGGACTCAGGCTGAAGCTCCAGGTGGGTCTGGAGAGTTCTGGAAAGGCAGAAGGGGAAATGAGGCTGAAGCGTTTGGTTCCAGCAGAGCGGCTGTGAGGACCAGCTCTTCACCATTCTGTGGTGTTTTTCCCACCGCCAGGTTTTCAGGGTTTAAAGGAGCGATCGCCTCCCATCTGCAGCGGCTCGCTGTGGGAGTCTTCCTCTGTTCTTCCTCTCACTTGGCTCTTTCCATCCTCCTCCCTCCCTCTATGCTGCTCATTCAGTGCTTCGCCAGTCGTCCTAAAAGGTCATTCCTACCTGGCGCGGTGCACAAAGTGAACTGTCAAATCCCATCTGTCACTGCTTTGTGTGTGTGTGTGTGTGTGTGTGTGTGTGTGTGTGTGTGTGTGTGTGTGTGTGTGTGTGTGTGTGTGTGTGTGTGTGTGTGTGTGTGTGTAACTGAGACAATATAGAGCTCTTTATAGATGTTAAACATTTGTATTTTTAACTATTACATGCATGGAGGGATCAAGACCAAGCTGAGGCCTCATTTATCAACTGTTTGTAAAAACAAAAAACAAAATCTGTCTGAGCTGTTCATGGCTCGCCGTGCAGGATAGAAAGTAGTCCCTCCTCATGTTGTTCATGGCTCGCCGTGCAGGATAGAAAGTAGTCCCTCCTCATGTTGTTCATGGCTCGCCGTGCAGGATAGAAAGTAGTCCCTCCTCATGTTGTTCATGGCTCGCCGTGCAGGATAGAAAGTAGTCCCTCCTCATGTCGTTCCTGCTCATTTCAGCAGAGCGAGCGAGACAACGCTCCTACACGTCACAGGGGAAGATGAGTGAATACCTGCTTCGTCTGTAATCATTCAGGAGGATTTACTTCATGTGTTTTGTGGAGGCTGGTCAGATGCTAGTAGATGAGGTTTCTGCATCTAATAAACAGGGATTTCAGATGTTTGATGCCGTGATGGCGCCTCAACCGGAGGCTCTAAGCTGGAGAATGAAAGCTGCAGTGGGAGTGACGGCAAAGCTTCTCCTCTCAGGTGTCACGCAGCATCACATGTGGAGGCTTTGATGCTTGCAAACGCAGCACAAAGTGGAGATTCTGATCAGACATGAGAGTTATCAAAACATGTCAGGAGCTGTGACTTCATGTTGGGAAGCCGCACTGTCGACCTCAGAGCGAAAACGCTTTAGTTTCAGTTCCTGTGGGAGGACTGAGGAATGACATTTCCTCACTCTGGTCCTGTCTTCTGTTGTGTTCAGTCAGGTGCAAGGTAAAATAGAAAACATCTTGGTTTATAAACCTGCATGAGTTGGATTGTTTCTTCGTTCTAAAGATGCTTTTTGGTTCCAGTGTTGGGATGTCTGTTAGATCTGTAAAGAAACGAGCAGCAACCGACTGCTCTGCTCTTCAGGGCCGTTTGGTGGCGTTGGGGTCTGACTGCAGGCAGCTCCTCCTCTGGAGGTGGTCTCTGACAAACTGGGACCAGCATGGTCATCTGGAGGACAGACTGGGGAGATGCAGATCACCACCGGTTGTGGAAGCTCATCTCTGAGCAGCCTTGTTCTTCCAGAGAGGGAGAAGCTGCCTCCACCAGGAGATGATGCCCTACAAGATGACACCTGGCAGTCTGATAAACAGCAGAAGAGAAACTGAAACTCCCCTCAGCTGCTCTTCCCACACGGGTCACGTTTGTCTCCGCGAAGCTCCCAGAAGCTTTTCAAATCATGTGTTCACCTCTGACCTGGTCTTCATGCTGTCGTTGGCATGAGCACCATGGCTTCTAGGTCAGTATCGTACGTATACATGAATGCGCTGCTAACAGCGGGTTTAGCTTAGCCCTCTGTGCTACATTCAGCAAAAGTAAGACCGTTCTTCAAAAAGAGTCACAACAGATTCACCATATTTTGTGTAAATGGAGATTGATAGGAAATACATATTATTCTTATGGTTCTCCATGAGAGCAGCGTCTTGTTTTGGACAAGAATAAACATGTTTTTAACAAATGGATGAGATGTTAAAAAGGAGAAGTTAATGATAATGTAACAGTAAAATGGTTGAAACAGCAGTGTTATAACTAACTGTTTGGGTTTACCAGACCCAAACCAGTTGGTAGAGATGCTCACACAGGTTTATTTCCACAAATCCTTAAAGAAATTGACCAAAGTCACTGCAAATTTACCGCTACCAGCATGTTCAGCAGCCCCCGCTCTTCTTTCCAACAAACTTCACTGACCAAATGTAGAAAGCACACAACGCTGCAAGTGGGTTTTTGGTGACTGGACATTACACGAGTCAACAGCTGCACGTCTTCCACCAAGCCGGACGAGCGGTGGACGGATGTTAACAGGTGCCGTGTGACCACAGACATGAATATCATCAGTTCAATTAAAATACCTTATTTTTCCAAGAGTGGAAATAAAATACAGTCACAGCAGCACACACACACACACACACACACACACAGAAAGCTGCTCTGCAGTCTGACCAGCGACGGTTGGTGGTTGGTGACCAGCGACGGTTGATGATTGGTGACCAGCACGGTTGATGGTTGGTGACCAGCGACGGTTGATGGTTGGTGACCAGCGACGGTTGATGATTGGTGACCAGCAACGGTTGATGGTTTGTGACCAGCGACGGTTGATGGTTGGTGACCAGCAACGGTTGATGGTTGGTGACCAGCGATGGTTGATGGTTTGTGACCAGCGACGGTTGATGGTTGGTGACCAGCGACGGTTAGTAAATAGCGACGGTTGGTGACCGGCAGCAGTTGGTGACCAGCGACGGTTAGTAAATAGCGACGGTTGGTGACCAGCGATGGTTGGTGACCAGCGATGGTTGGTGACCAGCGACGGTTGGTGACCAGCGACGGTTGGTGACCAGCGATGGTTGGTGACCAGCGATGGTTGGTGACCAGCGACGGTTGGTGACCAGCGATGGTTGGTGACCAGCGATGGTTGGTGACCAGTGACGATTAGTAACCAGCGACGGTTGGTGACCAGCGATGGTTGGTGACCAGCGACGGTTGGTGACCAGCGACGGTTGGTGACCAGCGATGGTTGGTGACCAGCGATGGTTGGTGACCAGTGACGATTAGTAACCAGCGACGGTTGGTACAATGGTAAAAACGCTGAATCATGATTCTGGTAAGTAAAATAATTTGGTTTAAACCTGCAGATCATGGATGTGGTCACAGAACAGACAGCATGATCCATTCTGCAAGTTTACCTTCTTATGTGTTATCAGTATTACTCAACACACACACACACACACACACTCCCTACAGTTTCATGTTCATGAATCCAACCAACTGGGTTACTTTGATAAATAGAGACGAAGCTTTAATTAAAGAGCCCGTGAGCACGTGCATCTGTGTGTGTGTGTGTGTGTGTGTGTGTGTGTGTGTGATTAATTATTGTTCCATGCCTGTGCAACCAGCTACCTTCAGATACACAGAAAAACACCCCGTTCACATCCATCCATAGCACTAATGAGCAGGTTGAATCATCATGTTGTCACCCGGCTGGCTGGAACGAGCTGGTAGCGGTAAAATGATGAGTGTGGAGCTTCGGTTAAGGTTATCCAGTCGCTGTTGGTCCAAGCGTTTCTGCCTGCGTGAGCACTCTTATGAACGGTGTGTGTAATCTGTCTGGCTTGTGTGCGTTGGATGGCAGCGAACACGGCTTCCATCCCTCCTGTCTGTGTAAACATCAGCAGCAGCGTTTCTGAGCGGTGCTCCATCGTTTGGCCTCTGACACGCAATCAGCCCTGACCTGTGTGTGCACTGCAGCACATGCATGTTGCATCCAAACGAACACACGCAGAAACACACCCCATCCCACATGAGAAGGTATTTACGGCTGTTTGATGTTTGTAATGAGAGGTTTTCATGACAAACAAAGCAGGAGCCTGGTGTGACGCCATGCGGGTTAGTTAGTATGCCGGACACCAACTCCTGCATCAGCTGCACACAGTCATACATTATACGTACCTGCTGTCCTTGGGCCCTCGCACCACCTTGCACGCCTGTTTTTAGCTCCAGCTTCCTGCAGATTGGTTGTTCCTGCCCGCTAATGTTTCACCAGTCCTTGATTCCTCCACAGAGCCCCCCTGCCCCGTCCCAGTCCCCCCTGACCCGTGTCATAGCTTCTTTATCGTCCTATCTGCTAGTTCATACTCCTTATCAAGCTCATTTTCAGAGAGATTTCTCTTTTTTCAGCAAAAAGGAATAAAAAACAACCTGAAGACCAGCAGACCGAAACAAACTTTGCTTCTGCGTGTTCATTCCGTAACACACCTCAGTTTGCTGCCGTTTCAGGTCTGAGAGGACGAAAATTGTCTCTGCTCATTCATAACTTTCTACTTTTATTTGCTTTCAGTCAGCATCAGCCCTGATCGGAATGAGCAAACATGCAATTATTCACATGATTTAACCCTTTAGACGCCAATTTCATAACACGGTGAGACTGTTTTCACTTAACAAAATCACACACATGATATGATTTTCATATAATTACCCTTCCAGGTCATTAAATGACTAAAAGTCCCGTTCTGATCTCACATTCTGGTGAAAACCGGATCAGGTCTGATGACCAGTAGTCCTGGCCAATCAGTCGGCCGGCTCTTTTTGGGTGGTTTATCGCACAGAAGTCAGACGGCTGCAGTTGGTAACCGCCAACAATTAGTAACTGGCTATGGTTGGTAACCAACAACAGTTAGTAGCTGGTGTGGTTAGTAACTAGCTACAGGTAGCAGCCAGCGACGGTTGGTTGCTAGCAGCGGTTGATAGCTAGCGACGGTTGGTAGCTAGCGACGGTTGGTAGCTAGCGACGGTTGATAGCTAGCGACGGTTGGTAGCTAGCGACGGTTGGTAGCTAGCGACAGTTGATAGCTAGCGACAGTTGATAGCTAGCGACGGTTGATAGCTAGCGACGGTTGGTAGCTAGCGACGGTTGGTCGCTAGCGACGGTTGGTCGCTAGCGACGGTCTCTTTAGACAGAGACTTATGGTCCTTATGGTCTCATTCATGTGACCATGAATGAGACACTGGTGTTGTTTTGGTTTCCAGTATCCCGAGAAGAGAAGAACCCAGTTCCTTCAGCTTCTTCCAGTGTCTTGTTCTGGTTCTGGTTCTGATATGGTTCTGGTTCTGGTTCTAGTTCTGGTTCTTGTTCTGGTTCCAGTGTTTGGTTCTGGTTCTGGCGGAAGACATGAACCATCTTGGAGTAGACATTGAAGGACCTGTCCTTTCATGCAGACATTTCCAGTCAAACCAGTGCATCTCCAGTGTCTCTGTGCCCTTCCACCACCTATTCCAGTTCTCCCAGCACTTTGTTTGTTCCTTCTTTTTATAAAATCCAAATCGTTTTGGGTTTTCTTTCATTCCGTTTCCTGGTCGAGCGAAGAGCTGCGAGTCAAACGTGGTTCCTGTCCAGCATCGGTCCATCACGCTTCCTACTGGCCAGTTCCACTGGTTTCTGCACGCGCACCACATCCCTCCCACTCCTCTGATGCTGCCATTTGCATCTGACTGCTTTGCAGATTAAAGACTGTTATTCTCGCTGTTTCATTATTGTTGTTCAGCAGAATCTGAAAAATGTTTTCATCAGTTTGGATTTGCGTCTTCAACTGTCTCCATCCATCTTCATCTGCGTCTTCGCTTCACTCCTTCTCATCTCATCAGCGCCGTGCAGACTTTGTGCTGTCGTTCATCATCAGATTATCTCTGATTTACTTGATGCATGTCGCTGCTCGGCTCCTGCCAGCTTTGTGCCGTAGAAATCAGCTGTTTTTATTTGGCGCTTTAGTCCCGGTTGCTAAAGTCGCTCTACTTGTCTCATTAGTCGTTTTTTGCCAGCAGGAAACATCCCGAATGAGTTCTGTATGTTTCAGTAGTTTCTCCTTCAATGTTCGGTGTGTGATGTTGCAGTTGGGCTCCTTCCCTGCAGACGTTCACCAGAGCATCGTTAATGGAGAGGAAAGCTCCACTCATTTTCCTGCTCACTTCTCAGCCCGGAAACAAGAGAAAGGTCCTGCTCCCGGCGTCTTCTTCCACTCCAACGCCATTAGCCACCCCGTGACCTCAGCCTCCCCTTCCAGCTACCTCCCTGGAGCTTTCTCCTTAGCCAAGCCAGCCTCCTCCTCCCACTCCCTCTCCCCAGAGATAGCAGATATGCCTCCGTTATCGTGTCCTAATTCCTGTCTCCTTCTCCCCACCATGGACATTAAAGGGGTGAAAGGGATTGTTGGGGCTGTCCTTGGCGAGCGTCGTGCTGCCTGCTCACACAGCAGATTGTCTCGGTAATTCCTCTCCATCTGGTTCCGGTTCTCCACTCATGCACATCAAAGGAAATTAAGTTCTGTCCGTCTGTTTATTCTGCACTGATTTCTGCAGCACTGATAAAGACAGAGAGCGGGGGGGGGGGGGGGGGGGGGGGGGGGGAGCACTTCGGGGCTGACGGACGTCTCCCCAGCCTCAGCAAGCGCCAGAATACAGAGCTGAGTGTGTGAAAGGAGGGGACCGTTACCGGGTCACCTGTTACCGGGTCGGCCGTTACCGGGTCGGCCGTTACCGGGTCGGCCGCTACCTGGTCGGCCGCTACCGGGTCACCTGTTACCGGGTCGGCCGTTACCGAGTCGCCTGTTACCGTGTCGCCTGTTACCGGGTCGGCCGTTACCGAGTCGCCTGTTACCGGGTCACCTGTTACCGGGTCGGCCGTTACCGAGTCGCCTGTTACCGGGTCGGCCGTTACCGGGTCGCCTGTTACCGGGTCACCTGTTACCGGGTCGGCCGTTACCGAGTCGCCTGTTACCGGGTCGGCCGTTACCGGGTCGGCCGCTACCGGGTCACCTGTTACCGGGTCGGCCGTTACCGAGTCGCCTGTTACCGGGTCGCCTGTTACCGGGTCGGCCGCTACCGGGTCGGCCGTTACCGGGTCGGCCGTTACCGAGTCGCCTGTTACCGGGTCGGCCGTTACCGAGTCGGCCGCTACCGGGTCGGCCGCTACCGGGTCGGCCGCTACCGGGTCGGCCGTTACCGAGTCGCCTGTTACCGGGTCGGCCGTTACCGAGTCGCCTGTTACCGGGTCGGCCGCTACCGGGTCGGCCGTTACCGGGTCGGCCGCTACCGGGTCGCCCGTTACCGAGTCGCCCGTTACCGGGTCGGCCGCTACCGGGTCGCCCGTTACCGGGTCGGCCGCTACCGGGTCGGCCGTTACCGAGTCGCCTGTTACCGGGTCGCCTGTTACCGAGTCGCCTGTTACCGGGTCGGCCGTTACCGAGTCGCCTGTTACCGGGTCGGCCGTTACCGAGTCGCCCGTTACCGGGTCGCCCGTTACCGGGTCGCCTGTTACCGGGTCCGCCGTTACCGGGTCGCCTGTTACCGGGTCGGCCGTTACCGAGTCGCCTGTTACCGGGTCGGCCGTTACCGAGTCGCCCGTTACCGGGTCGGCCGTTACCGGGTCGCCCGTTACCGGGTCGGCCGTTACCGAGTCGCCCGTTACCGGGTCGCCCGTTACCGGGTCGGCCGCTACCGGGTCGGCCGTTACCGAGTCGACTGTTACCGGGTCGCCTGTTACCGAGTCGCCTGTTACCGGGTCGGCCGTTACCGAGTCGCCTGTTACCGGGTCCGCCGTTACCGGGTCGCCTGTTACCGGGTCGCCCGTTACCGAGTCGCCTGTTACCGGGTCGCCCGCTACCGGGTCGCCTGTTACCGGGTCGCCCGTTACCGGGTCGGCCGTTACCGAGTCGCCTGTTACCGGGTCGCCCGCTACCGGGTCGCCTGTTACCGGGTCGGCCGTTACCGAGTCGCCTGTTACCGGGTCGCCCGCTACCGGGTCGCCTGTTACCGGGTCGCCCGCTACCGGGTCGGCCGTTACCGAGTCGCCTGTTACCGGGTCGCCCGCTACCGGGTCGCCCGCTACCGGGTCGCCTGTTACCGGGTCGGCCGTTAACGGGTCGCCTGTTACCGGGTCGGCCGTTAACGGGTCTCCTGTTACCGGGTCGGCCGTTAACGGTCGCCTGTTACCGGGTCGCCTGTTACCGGGTCGCCCGTTACCGGGTCGGCCGCTACCGGGTCGGCCGTTACCGGGTCGCCCGTTACCGGGTCGGCCGTTAACGGGTCGCCTGTTACCGGGTCGGCCGTTAACGGGTCGCCTGTTACCGGGTCGGCCGTTAACGGGTCTCCTGTTACCGGGTCGGCCGTTAACGGGTCTCCTGTTACCGGGTCGGCCGTTAACGGTCGCCTGTTACCGGGTCAGGGCCTTTCATGTTCTCCCAAGAGACTTACATTTATTCCAAGTGCCAACTTTCTCCAAGTCTGAAATCCTGTGACTCACCAAACACCCCCAATGTGCCGTCACCGTGCTGCTGGCCTCACTGGTCTGTGGTGACCCCCCCCCCCCATTAAAAAACTTCATTGGCCCAAAACACTTCATCTATTTTTACCTCTCTAGTTATCTTTATTTACAGAGTAATAACTATTTACTTATATTACAAAACATCACAGTTTTTTACCATTTACATTAAATGTTCACCCTCTCAAGCAGGAGGGGGCAACTCCGGTCCTTCAGTCCTGCAGGGGTTTCCCTGCTGCAACACACCTGACTCTCCTGACTAATTCTCCGTTGATGAGTCAGGTGTGCTGAACACATCTTTAAATGGCTGTTTGGTTGCTTGATATTATTCCTCATTTTTGGGACTAAAATCTCCATAAAGTCTTGTTAAACTCGCCTCTTTTAGACTGTGTGTCTGAAAGGTTGTAGTGTTTTGTGTTGTGTGTTCTGAAAAGCAGGGACCTGCTAGAAACCAGGGTTATACTGCCCTGATAACCATTACAACATATATTTCAGCATTGTCTGACTTTATAGTTCCAGATAAAAAATAAAGACTGTTATTTTTACTGTTTACCACTGAGGAGTATAAAGTACAGCAAAAGGCATGAGGCTCGGTGCTCTCCATCCAGATCAACACAGGAGAAAGTAAAATCCTAATAGAACAACAGAGACACGTCTGGATTCAGAATCCTGCCAAACATTAGATGAAAGATTTCATTTTTATTTATTTATTTATTGTTTTTGTGTGGATACGGCCAACAGCAGCCTGTGCTGCCCCGCTAGTAAACTGGTAGCAACACTGGATCACTCAGGATGGTTGAATATTTTTAACCTGGTTATGCCGTAGCAACTCCACTAACACACACAGCTATCTGCACACACTGCAGGCCACTGAAGAATGACTCAGTGTGTGTCAGGAATCACCCCACAGAGGCGGATGTGCAGCAAGGTGTTTCTGACAACAGAGCTAATGGACTCAACCTGCTCAAGTGCACGCAACACAAACACAGCGTGCGCACAACAAACCCACACCTTCATGCATACAAGGACATGTATGTTTCCAGATATAGCTCTGATGTCACCGTGTCATATGTCATATTGAACATTCAGAGCACCTGGCCCACGGTCGAAGGCCTCTGTGGGCACACACACCCCACACACACTTACACACATGATCACATGTATGTACACATACATGACCAGTCTGCCCAACCCATGCACACACTCACTTGTACACAGGAGGCAAGAACTGCAGAGCAAACATTGATGGGATGCTTTGGAAGACAAATGAGCAGAGGGTCTCCTCTCCATCCTACCGGCAGATACAGCCCCAAACTCCATGTAGGGAAGGGGGTGTGGGGGTTCGGGGTGGGGGTGGAGAGGCGAGGGGCTTGAAGGGAATGCTGCCTAGCTCAGCAGTACGCCAAAACTAAGTGGGACAATGACACAAACCTTGGAAAGGAGAGGTAATGGTCTCATTTGTTATTGGAGATCAGAGAGGGGGGGGGGAGTAAAGAAATGAGCTCTGCCCCGCTTTGCTGCACCTGCTGTCATGTGTTGTGTGTCTGCACGTGTTAGTGTGCCGGGTAAGCTGAAAGCATCACATCCTCCAGGTATCTTCCAGTAATAACACCTGCATCAGACACAAGAACACTCCTACCGCTCACCAAGCTGCATGTACAACACAGATTGTTCGAAACAAGATGTTTTCTGTCATCTCATCAATGTTTCTGAGCAAACTGACAAGCTGCAGAACCCGAAAGGTGCAACGTGATGAGAAAACTGCTCAAATGGGTGTAGGGGAAGGTAGGAGGAGAGGAAGGTAGGAGGAGAGGAAGGTAGGAGGAGAGGAAGGTAGGAGGAGAGGAAGGTAGCTGGAGAGGAAGGAGGAGAGGAAGGTAGGAGAGGAAGGAGGAGAGGAAGGTAGGTGGAGAGGAAGGTAGGTGGAGAGGAAGGTAGGAGAGGAAGGTAGGAGGAGAGGAAGGAGGAGAGGAAGGTAGGAGGAGAGGAAGGTAGGAGAGGAAGGAGGAGAGGAAGGTAGGAGGAGAGGAAGGTAGATGGAGAGGAAGGTAGGAGAGGAAGGAGGAGAGGAAGGTAGGAGGAGAGGAAGGTAGGAGAGGAAGGAGGAGAGGAAGGTAGGAGGAGAGGAAGGTAGATGGAGAGGAAGGTAGATGGAGAGGAAGGTAGATGGAGAGGAAGGTAGGAGGAGAGGAAGGTAGATGGAGAGGAAGGTAGGAGGAGAGGAAGGTAGGAGGAGAGGAAGGTAGATGGAGAGGAAGGTAGATGGAGAGGAAGGAGGAGAGGAAGGTAGGAGGAGAGGAAGGTAGGTGGAGAGGAAGGTAGGAGGAGAGGAAGGTAGGAGAGGAAGGAGGAGAGGAAGGTAGGTGGAGAGGAAGGTAGGAGGAGAGGAAGGTAGGAGGAGAGGAAGGTAGATGGAGAGGAAGGTAGGAGGAGAGGAAGGAGGAGAGGAAGGTAGATGGAGAGGAAGGAGGAGAGGAAGGTAGGAGGAGAGGAAGGTAGGAGAGGAAGGAGGAGAGGAAGGTAGGTGGAGAGGAAGGTAGATGGAGAGGAAGGTAGGAGGAGAGGAAGGTAGGAGGAGAGGAAGGTAGGAGGAGAGGTAGGTAGGAGGAGAGGAAGGTAGATGGAGAGGAAGGTAGGAGGAGAGGAAGGTAGATGGAGAGGTAGGTAGGAGGAGAGGTAGGAGGAGAGGAAGGTAGGAGAGGAAGGAGGAGAGGAAGGTAGGAGGAGAGGAAGGTAGGAGGAGAGGAAGGTAGATGGAGAGGAAGGTAGGAGAGGAAGGTAGGAGGAGAGGAAGGTAGGAGGAGAGGAAGGTAGATGGAGAGGAAGGTAGGAGGAGAGGAAGGTAGATGGAGAGGAAGGTAGGAGGAGAGGAAGGTAGGAGGAGAGGAAGGTAGGAGGAGAGGAAGGTAGGAGGAGAGGAAGGTAGGAGGAGAGGAAGGTAGGAGAGGAAGGTAGAAGGAGAGGAAGGTAGATGGAGAGGAAGGTAGATGGAGAGGAAGGTAGATGGAGAGGAAGGTAGGAGGAGAGGAAGGTAGATGGAGAGGAAGGTAGGAGGAGAGGAAGGTAGATGGAGAGGAAGGTAGGAGGAGAGGAAGGTAGATGGAGAGGAAGGTAGATGGAGAGGAAGGTAGATGGAGAGGAAGGTAGATGGAGAGGAAGGTAGGAGGAGAGGAAGGTAGATGGAGAGGAAGGTAGGAGGAGAGGAAGGTAGGAGAGGAAGGTAGATGGAGAGGAAGGTAGGAGGAGAGGAAGGTAGGAGGAGAGGAAGGTAGGAGGAGAGGAAGGTAGATGGAGAGGAAGGTAGATGGAGAGGAAGGTAGATGGAGAGGAAGGTAGATGGAGAGGAAGGTAGATGGAGAGGAAGGTAGATGGAGAGGAAGGTAGGAGGAGAGGAAGGTAGGAGGAGAGGAAGGTAGATGGAGAGGAAGGTAGATGGAGAGGAAGGTAGGAGAGGAAGGTAGGAGGAGAGGAAGGTAGATGGAGAGGAAGGTAGGAGAGGAAGGTAGGAGGAGAGGAAGGTAGATGGAGAGGAAGGTAGGAGGAGAGGAAGGTAGGTGGAGGGGAAGGTAGGAGGAGAGGAAGGTAGGAGGAGAGGAAGGTAGGAGAGGAAGGTAGGAGGAGAGGAAGGTAGATGGAGAGGAAGGTAGATGGAGAGGAAGGTAGGAGGAGAGGAAGGTAGATGGAGAGGAAGGTAGATGGAGAGGAAGGTAGGAGGAGAGGAAGGTAGATGGAGAGGAAGGTAGGAGGAGAGGAAGGTAGGAGAGGAAGGTAGGAGGAGAGGAAGGTAGATGGAGAGGAAGGTAGGAGGAGAGGAAGGTAGATGGAGAGGAAGGTAGGAGGAGAGGAAGGTAGATGGAGAGGAAGGTAGATGGAGAGGAAGGTAGGAGGAGAGGAAGGTAGGAGGAGAGGAAGGTAGATGGAGAGGAAGGTAGGAGGAGAGGAAGGTAGGTGGAGGGGAAGGTAGGTGGAGAGGAAGGTAGGAGGAGAGGAAGGTAGATGGAGAGGAAGGTAGGAGGAGAGGAAGGTAGGTGGAGGGGAAGGTAGGAGGAGAGGAAGGTAGGAGGAGAGGAAGGTAGGAGGAGAGGAAGGTAGGAGGAGAGGAAGGTAGGAGGAAAGGAAGGTAGGAGGAGAGGAAGGTAGGAGGAGAGGAAGGTAGCTGGAGAGGAAGGAGGAGAGGAAGGTAGGAGGAGAGGAAGGTAGATGGAGAGGAAGGTAGGAGGAGAGGAAGGTAGATGGAGAGGAAGGTAGGAGGAGAGGAAGGTAAGAGGAAGGAGGAGAGGAAGGTAGGAGGAGAGGAAGGTAGATGGAGAGGAAGGTAGGAGAGGAAGGTAGATGGAGAGGAAGGTAGGAGAGGAAGGTAGGAGGAGAGGAAGGTAAGAGGAAGGAGGAGAGGAAGGTAGATGGAGAGGAAGGTAGGAGAGGAAGGTAGGAGGAGAGGAAGGTAGGAGGAGAGGAAGGTAGGAGGAGAGGAAGGTAGATGGAGAGGAAGGTAGGAGAGGAAGGTAGGAGGAGAGGAAGGTAGGAGGAGAGGAAGGTAGGAGGAGAGGAAGGTAGGAGGAGAGGAAGGTAGATGGAGAGGAAGGTAGGAGGAGAGGAAGGTAGATGGAGAGGAAGGTAGAAGGAGAGGAAGGTAGATGGAGAGGAAGGTAGGAGGAGAGGAAGGTAGGAGGAGAGGAAGGTAGATGGAGAGGAAGGTAGGAGGAGAGGAAGGTAGGTGGAGAGGAAGGTAGGTGGAGAGGAAGGTAGGAGGAGAGGAAGGTAGGTGGAGAGGAAGGTAGGAGGAGAGGAAGGTAGGAGGAGAGGAAGGTAGATGGAGAGGAAGGTAGATGGAGAGGAAGGTAGGAGGAGAGGACGGTAGGAGGAGAGGAAGGTAGATGGAGAGGAAGGTAGATGGAGAGGAAGGTAGGAGGAGAGGAAGGTAGGAGGAGAGGAAGGTAGATGGAGAGGAAGGTAGATGGAGAGGAAGGTAGATGGAGAGGAAGGTAGGAGGAGAGGATGGTAGATGGAGAGGAAGGTAGATGGAGAGGAAGGTAGATGGAGAGGAAGGTAGGAGGAGAGGAAGGTAGATGGAGAGGAAGGTAGATGGAGAGGAAGGTAGGAGGAGAGGAAGGTAGATGGAGAGGAAGGTAGGAGGAGAGGAAGGTAGATGGAGAGGAAGGTAGGAGGAGAGGAAGGTAGATGGAGAGGAAGGTAGGAGGAGAGGAAGGTAGGTGGAGAGGAAGGTAGGAGGAGAGGAAGGTAGATGGAGAGGAAGGTAGGAGGAGAGGAAGGTAGGTGGAGAGGAAGGTAGGAGGAGAGGAAGGTAGATGGAGAGGAAGGTAGGAGGAGAGGAAGGTAGATGGAGAGGAAGGTAGGAGGAGAGGAAGGTAGGTGGAGAGGAAGGTAGGAGGAGAGGAAGGTAGATGGAGAGGAAGGTAGGAGGAGAGGAAGGTAGATGGAGAGGAAGGTAGGAGGAGAGGAAGGTAGATGGAGAGGAAGGTAGGAGGAGAGGAAGGTAGGTGGAGAGGAAGGTAGGAGGAGAGGAAGGTAGGTGGAGAGGAAGGTAGGAGGAGAGGAAGGTAGGAGGAGAGGAAGGTAGGAGGAGAGGAAGGTAGGAGGAGAGGATGGTAGATGGAGAGGAAGGTAGATGGAGAGGAAGGTAGATGGAGAGGAAGGTAGGAGGAGAGGAAGGTAGATGGAGAGGAAGGTAGGAGGAGAGGAAGGTAGATGGAGAGGAAGGTAGGAGGAGAGGAAGGTAGGTGGAGAGGAAGGTAGGAGGAGAGGAAGGTAGGAGGAGAGGAAGGTAGATGGAGAGGAAGGTAGGAGGAGAGGAAGGGAGGAGAGGAAGGTAGGAGGAGAGGAATGAAAATAAATAGTCATTAAAGATTTATATTTTTCTTTTTTGTTCTCTTCACATTTATTTCACTTTTTTCCTCATAAAAATGACTCAATATGTTATTTTTCTAATTATCTTAAGCCTTTAAATGTCTTTTTAACAACAGAATATTGATTTTTATGAAAAATATGACAATAAAAATTTGACACCATAATAACCATAATAGCAGCAGTGGGGAGAATCAGGACAGGGAAGTTTGTCAGATATTACAGAAACAATCACCTCATGTCCAACAGAAACACAAGTAAAGGGATGTTCGCTGACTTCCGGACGAAGAGGAGAAATAAAACATGTTTTCATCCTGGAAAAAGAGGTGGAGGTGGTGGAGGAATACGGCTGGACAACATTATACTTTCTGTCAGCGCAAACTTTTTACCGTTTACTGTGACTACGCCTGGTAACACATTCAGCGGAGGCAAATGGAATTTGACATTCAGTCAGAAAATTTATGTCTTTATTTAGTATCTTTTGACCTGAGAAACATGCTAAGTAGCGATGTAGCAACATGTACATACATGAGGATGTGAGAAGTCCACCTGCTGGCAAAGCGTATGTGCAGGGAGAGTCCTGAAGAGCTTGACCTTCAACGTTGAACCAACATTGGACTTAAATATATGTAACAGAATGAAGAGAACCATCCTAAATTGACCTAGTCTCTCCTCAGGCCCTTTTTTATGATGCTAATTTAGGGGTGTCTGGAGTTCGCTGAGGACACGATTCCCATTTAATCAAAACCAGTTGCACCTTCTGACACCATAAAGGAAATTGTGCCATAAAACTGATGATACTTTCAGATCATTTCTAGTTGATGTGATTTTCTTTATACACTTAATTAAGCCAGATAGTCTTTCCTCCAACCGGTCTAACCTCACAAAGTCCTTCCAAGACATTTGTATGAAAATCCAATCACTGCACTCATTAGTAGAGTTTATCAGCCAGGCTGGAGGCTGCATGACAGACACAAAGCAGAGAGGATGCTGTTCCCCTGACTTACTGGGATTAAAAGAGAATTTCCCCACTCAGCGCTGCATTCTTTCATAGTTAGCGTGGATCAAAAACAACTGGATTCCCCCCCATCCCCCTCCCCCGACCCTCATGGTGGTTCAGTCCGCTTGTACCTGACAGGCTCTCATGTTGCTCTGATTCATGGAGGGGGGGTGAATCTGGAAATCTATATTCCATGAATTTAATTTACAACGTGGGGAAAATAACATGTCAGCCTGCAGGTTTGTGTTTTTTCATCAGGAGATGAAAACCAGAGTTTTCAGTGGTCAGTGAACGCAGCTTCAGAAGCACAGCAGCGTCTCGCCGTTCTGGCAGAGGAACCAGGCGCAACACATGTCACGTTTTCACCAGACTAGAAAAAAAGTCAGTAGTTTATGATCTACTGAGAATGGAGACGATTGTATGTAATAAGCTGTTAGTTCTCTGGTTTCTGCCAGTCACACCGCAGGTGTGTGTGCTGCTTCTAGCCTTAAAATGGACTGGCATCCCCATAAAACCCTCACAAGCCGACACCAGGGTTACGGCAGTCCTGCAGGTTTTCAGTGTGTCCCTGCTCCAACACTCTCCAATTAAATGGAAGTTCTGCACAAGGACTCATGAATGTGAGTCAGGTGCGTTGAAGCAGGAACACAGTGAAAACCTGCAGGACTGGCATGGACAGTTAGTTTCTACATGTTTGGTCTCTGCTGCTCCATCCTGCTGTATCCGGACGCTTCCACGGCGTTCGTTTAGCAGACGCCAACACGCCCGGCACTGATCAGCTCATGTTGAGCCGAGGCCTGATGAACAAAGCCTGATCCAGTGGTGGAGGAGCGCCGTTGTGGTGACAGCTGTCCACATCTGCCAGCAGGAGCTGTCCTCTCAGAGGCAGACTGTGACATCTCCTCCTGGCCTTTTACAGGCAACACAAAGCTGAAACTGGGTCACCAAATGTCAGCCGTGACATCTTTTTTTTTTTTTTTTTACCTCTGAAGAAGGTTCCAACGTGACAAATGTATTGCAAACCCTGGTGGAAACCAGGAGATGAGTCAGGAATATTTACAGGGTACTTCCACGCTGCGATCCACAGACGGAAACATCCCGAGTGGTTTTACAGGAGCTGTAACAGCAGAGACAGAAGGAAGTTTCAGTGATGCTTCCCTCAATGTTGAAGCATTTTCCTGCCACATTCCACAGAAACTGACAGCATTCACCTGAATCTGGATCAACAAGGCCATTTCTACAGAAAAATATGTTTTTTATCTGCATTTATGAGTAAACTGATCATTGTGTTCAAGAGGAGGATGTTCTCTAGCTGTCAGCATTTCCAGCTGGCGACGCTTAACTATGAAGCGCTTCCGTTTCCTCCAGAGAAGCTCCATCACGTCTGGCTTGTTGGGTTTAGATCAACGGGACTTTGCTTTGGGTTTAACACATTGAAGAGACGTCATTAGTTCATCAGCTTTGCAGAGATACCTGTGGACTCTGCAGCGCTTCACGGCCAGGTGGCAGCAAACTGTAGGAGCTGTTACCATTGTCCTGCTCTCCTTGTGTGTATCCAACACAATTTAGCAGTAAGCCTAACTCCGGTTGAATGATTAGGCAAGTCAGGATGTAGCTTCCTTATCTCCACTTTAATACGATGAGCCACGTACACATTCCAACACGAAGTAAAACTGCATAAAGAAAATTAAATAGCTATTTTTAGCATAGAGCATGTCTGTACCCCAGGAAGCCAACATAATCAATTAAAATTTTATAAGGATCAACATTTATGTTTACAATAAACATTAAATAAAATACTGCTCTTAAACATAAGTAAAAGACTTACAGAAGGTGATGTAGATGGCATAAGGATAACGTAGATGTTCGAGGATGAACTTCCCTGCATGTGGCTTACTTAGAACTAAAACAACATGGCTGACTTCCTATCACAGGCTCAGACGGACCTTCAAAATAAAAGACTCCATAGAAAAACCTGAGGCTAAATTAACATAAAGCACTTATACAAAACCAAAATCTATGGCAGAACAACCAGCGACTCCATTTTTCACACTTTTTCGGAGTACATGTGTACTTTGAGTTCTTTCAAGACTTGTTCTAATGAGTTTCCATGGCAACAGAGCGATTGTGTACCAGCAGGATCAACTAATGAAGCTCTCCGAAATCAAGATATCCAGCAAAATGCCACACATAATCCCAGAGGAGTAGAGGAGGAAGGGCAGGAGCAAAGCACAGATTTGGGATGGATGACATGAGATTAACTAACACGAGCTAACACTAGCTAACACAAGCTAACACTAGCTAACACAAGCTAACACTAGCTAACATGAGCGAACACTAGCTAACACTAGCTAACACAAGCTAATGTAATGGATGAGGAGGAAATGTTAGCAAAATCTCAAAGCATACAGAGAATGCAGTAAGATGTGCTTCACAGTGACATGACTTCATGAACACATCTCATGTGTCGGAACGGTAATACAGACTGAACACGCTGATCACTGTGACAGGCAGCTAACGGGAGGAGCAGCTGCAGAGCATTTTAACAAGATCTGCACAAGGCACATCAAACTGTTTTCCTGCGGATAATTGACCCAACACAAAACAACCTAAAGATGAAGAAGTTCAGGAGTACGACAAGAGGAAGATGGAAAGCAGCTCCAGCAGGGCAATGTGAGGGATGTGTGGTCAGAAGATCATCAGACTCATGGAGGTCTGGACTTCAGTATCCCCACCACAGACCAGTTGTCCCAATACATCCAGAAAGTCCTGCAGAGACTCTTATTGTCTCGCTTCAATAGGCAGGTCAGCAGCTTCAGGAGCATTTACAGTAACATGGCGGCTGTTGGTAATCATCCCGACCAGAAGAGAGCATCTTCTTGTTATAACATACAGAAGCTCCTTTCATAAGTTGTGTCTTAGATAAGAGAGAAGAGCTTTTCTGCATGTAACATGCTGTAGCCACAATGTTTACCAACTGAAGCCGTGTCCAACACGTGTCTCCTGCTGTTTATAATCATCCAGTCCCAGTCGTCTGGTTTGAAGAAAAACTAAAAGTTTATTCTTTCCTTTCGTTATTTACAGAAATATTATCAAAATGCTGCTGAATATTAAACCAATATAGACACGGTAAGAAAACCGTGTGGCTCCACAGTTGGTGAAACTAAAAGCTCACAAACCAAATGAATTGAAACATATATTAAATGAGTTTTCCTCATTCAGTAACGGTCCATGTTGGCAGTCAGAGGTCTCTTCTCTGCAACTCAGATATTTAAGAGTTGTTTAAAAAGTAATGGTATGAATGAGCCCTTGCCATGTACACCGGTATGAGAGACAGAAGCCTGAGGATTCAGATCCGCTTCATGTGCTTGTTACGTCTGAGTGTCTCTGCTCCGTTATGCTGGCGGCAAACTGCAGTCCTTATTTAGTAAAAAGATAGAAGAATTCATTTCCCTCCATGTTTACCTCTTCTGATAAAAACCTACTCGGTCAGTTTGGAGTCAGCGTGAAGGTTATTGGTCAAGTGTTCCAGTTTTAATGACTAAAAGATGTTATGGATCCATGGATGGCCCGAGGACGGATGGGTCGGAGTTGAACGATGACACTGATGTGGTGAAGTTACGCGTAAAGTTGCACATGAAGATGCAGATAAATAGAGCAGCGTGTGATTTTGTTCTTCAAAGGACATGTTGTGTGAGTCCTTCTGCTCATTTCAAGGTTGGTTTAACCCTCCCTGATGTGGTCCCATAATCTCTGTGATTAAAGATGAATTTATTCTGCTCGGAAACCTGGAGGAGAACAAAAGAGCTGCTGTCGCCCCAGGTTTGGTGGAGGGAAGGAAGGGAGAGATGGAAGGATGGAGCTGAAGAGCAGTGCATAATTCAAATGATGAATTATGTCTGTGAGCCAATTATGACTGAATGGGGCTAAAGAAAGGTGGGGAGGCGGCTCAGGCTGCACCGTGTTCACGCTGCACGTCGCGTCAGCCGCACCGTGTTCACGCTGCACGTCGCGTCAGCCGCACCGTGTTCACGCTGCACGTCGCGTCAGCCGCACCGTGTTCACGCTGCACGTCACGTCAGCCGCACCGTGTTCACGCTGCACGTCACGTCAGCCGCACCGTGTTCACGCTGCACGTCACGTCAGCCGCACCGTGTTCACGCTGCACGTCACGTCAGCCGCACCGTGTTCACGCTGCACGTCACGTCAGCAGCACCGTGTTCACGCTGCACGTCACGTCAGCCGCACCGTGTTCACGCTGCACGTCACGTCAGCCGCACCGTGTTCACGCTGCACGTCACGTCAGCAGCACCGTGTTCACGCTGCACGTCACGTCAGCCGCACCGTGTTCACGCTGCACGTCACGTCAGCCGCACCGTGTTCACGCTGCACGTCACGTCAGCCGCACCGTGTTCACGCTGCACGTCACGTCAGCCGCACCGTGTTCACGCTGCACGTCACGTCAGCCGCACCGTGTTCACGCTGCACGTCACGTCAGCCGCACCGTGTTCACGCTGCACGTCACGTCAGCCGCACCGTGTTCACTCTGCACGTCACGTCAGCCGCACCGTGTTCACGCTGCACGTCACCTCAGCCGCACCGTGTTCACGCTGCACGTCACGTCAGCCGCACCGTGTTCACGCTGCACGTCACGTCAGCCGCACCGTGTTCACGCTGCACGTCACGTCAGCAGCACCGTGTTCACGCTGCACGTCACGTCAGCAGCACCGTGTTCACGCTGCACGTCACGTCAGCCGCACCGTGTTCACGCTGCACGTCACGTCAGCCGCACCGTGTTCACGCTGCACGTCACGTCAGCAGCACCGTGTTCACGCTGCACGTCACGTCAGCCGCACCGTGTTCACGCTGCACGTCACGTCAGCCGCACCGTGTTCACGCTGCACGTCACGTCAGCCGCACCGTGTTCACGCTGCACGTCACGTCAGCCGCACCGTGTTCACTCTGCACGTCACGTCAGCCGCACCGTGTTCACGCTGCACGTCACCTCAGCCGCACCGTGTTCACGCTGCACGTCACGTCAGCCGCACCGTGTTCACGCTGCACGTCACGTCAGCCGCACCGTGTTCACGCTGCACGTCACGTCAGCAGCACCGTGTTCACGCTGCACGTCACGTCAGCAGCACCGTGTTCACGCTGCACGTCACGTCAGCCGCACCGTGTTCACGCTGCACGTCACGTCAGCAGCACCGTGTT
>NC_136618.1:34020265-34067765 GCF_933228915.1 Telmatherina bonti
GAGGAAGGTAGATGGAGAGGAAGGTAGGAGAGGAAGGTAGGAGGAGAGGAAGGTAGGAGGAGAGGAAGGTAGATGGAGAGGAAGGTAGGAGAGGAAGGTAGGAGGAGAGGAAGGTAGGAGAGGAAGGTAGGAGGAGAGGAAGGTAGGAGAGGAAGGTAGGAGGAGAGGAAGGTAGGAGAGGAAGGTAGGAGGAGAGGAAGGTAGGAGAGGAAGGTAGGAGGAGAGGAAGGTAGGAGGAGAGGGAAGGTAGGAGAGGAAGGTAGATGGAGAGGAAGGTAGGGAGAGGAAGGTAGGAGAGGAAGGTAGGAGGAGAGGAAGGTAGGAGAGGAAGGGAGGAGAGGAGGTAGGAGAGGAAGGTAGGAGGAGAGGAAGGTAGGAGAGGAAGGTAGGAGGAGAGGAAGGTAGGAGAGGAAGGTAGGAGGAGAGGAAGGTAGGAGAGGAAGGTAGGTGGAGAGGAAGGTAGGAGAGGAAGGTAGATGAGAGGAAGGTAGGAGAGGAAGGTAGGAGGAGAGGAAGGTAGGAGGAGAGGAAGGTAGGAGGAGAGGAAGGTAGGTGGAGAGGAAGGTAGGAGAGGAAGGTAGATGGAGAGGAAGGTAGGAGAGGAAGGTAGATGGAGAGGAAGGTAGGAGAGGAAGGTAGGAGGAGAGGAAGGTAGGAGGAGAGGAAGGTAGGAGAGGAAGGTAGATGGAGAGGAAGGTAGGAGAGGAAGGTAGGAGGAGAGGAAGGTAGGAGAGGAAGGTAGATGGAGAGGAAGGTAGGAGAGGAAGGTAGGAGGAGAGGAAGGTAGGAGGAGAGGAAGGTAGGAGAGGAAGGTAGGAGGAGAGGAAGGTAGGAGGAGAGGAAGGTAGGAGGAGAGGAAGGTAGGAGAGGAAGGTAGATGGAGAGGAAGGTAGGAGGAGAGGAAGGTAGGAGGAGAGGAAGGTAGGAGGAGAGGAAGGTAGGAGAGGAAGGTAGGAGGAGAGGAAGGTAGGAGGAGAGGAAGGTAGATGGAGAGGAAGGTAGATGGAGAGGAAGGTAGGAGGAGAGGAAGGTAGGAGGAGAGGAAGGTAGGAGGAGAGGAAGGTAGATGGAGAGGAAGGTAGGAGAGGAAGGTAGGAGGAGAGGAAGGTAGATGGAGAGGAAGGTAGGAGGAGAGGAAGGTAGATGGAGAGGAAGGTAGGAGGAGAGGAAGGTAGGAGGAGAGGAAGGTAGGAGGAGAGGAAGGTAGATGAGAGGAAGGTAGGAGAGGAAGGTAGGAGGAGAGGAAGGTAGATGGAGAGGAAGGTAGGAGAGGAAGGTAGGAGGAGAGGAAGGTAGGAGGAGAGGAAGGTAGGAGGAGAGGAAGGTAGATGGAGAGGAAGGTAGGAGGAGAGGAAGGTAGATGAGAGGAAGGTAGGAGAGGAAGGTAGGAGGAGAGGAAGGTAGGAGGAGAGGAAGGTAGATGGAGAGGAAGGTAGGAGGAGAGGAAGGTAGATGAGAGGAAGGTAGGAGAGGAAGGTAGGAGGAGAGGAAGGTAGATGGAGAGGAAGGTAGGAGAGGAAGGTAGGAGGAGAGGAAGGTAGGAGGAGAGGAAGGTAGGAGGAGAGGAAGGTAGGAGGAGAGGAATGAAAATAAATAGTCATTAAAGATTTATATTTTTCTTTTTTGTTCTCTTCACATTTATTTCACTTTTTTCCTCATAAAAATGACTCAATATGTTATTTTTCTAATTATCTTAAGCCTTTAAATGTCTTTTTAACAACAGAATATTGATTTTTATGAAAAATATGACAATAAAAATTTGACACCATAATAACCCTAATAGCAGCAGTGGGGAGAATCAGGACAGGGAAGTTTGTCAGATGTTCCAGAAACAATCACCTCATGTCCAACAGAAACACAAGTAAAGGGATTTTCGCTGACTTCCGGACGAAGAGGAGAAATAAAACATGTTTTCATCCTGGAAAAAGAGGTGGAGGTGGTGGAGGAATACGGCTGGACAACATTATACTTTCTGTCAGCGCAAACTTTTTACCGTTTACTGTGACTACGCCTGGTAACACATTCAGCGGAGGCAAATGGAATTTGACATTCAGTCAGAAAATTTATGTCTTTATTTAGTATCTTTTGACCTGAGAAACATGCTAAGTAGCGATGTAGCAACATGTACATACATGAGGATGTGAGAAGTCCACCTGCTGGCAAAGCGTATGTGCAGGGAGAGTCCTGAAGAGCTTGACCTTCAACGTTGAACCAACATTGGACTTAAATATATGTAACAGAATGAAGAGAACCATCCTAAATTGACCTAGTCTCTCCTCAGGCCCTTTTTTATGATGCTAATTTAGGGGTGTCTGGAGTTCGCTGAGGACACGATTCCCATTTAATCAAAACCAGTTGCACCTTCTGACACCATAAAGGAAATTGTGCCATAAAACTGATGATACTTTCAGATCATTTCTAGTTGATGTGATTTTCTTTATACACTTAATTAAGCCAGATAGTCTTTCCTCCAACCGGTCTAACCTCACAAAGTCCTTCCAAGACATTTGTATGAAAATCCAATCACTGCACTCATTAGTAGAGTTTATCAGCCAGGCTGGAGGCTGCATGACAGACACAAAGCAGAGAGGATGCTGTTCCCCTGACTTACTGGGATTAAAAGAGAATTTCCCCACTCAGCGCTGCATTCTTTCATAGTTAGCGTGGATCAAAAACAACTGGATTCCCCCCCATCCCCCTCCCCCGACCCTCATGGTGGTTCAGTCCGCTTGTACCTGACAGGCTCTCATGTTGCTCTGATTCATGGAGGGGGGGTGAATCTGGAAATCTATATTCCATGAATTTAATTTACAACGTGGGGAAAATAACATGTCAGCCTGCAGGTTTGTGTTTTTTCATCAGGAGATGAAAACCTGCAGGCTGAAGCCGTGTCCAACACGTGTCTCCTGCTGTTTATAATCATCCAGTCCCAGTCGTCTGGTTTGAAGAAAAACTAAAAGTTTATTCTTTCCTTTCGTTATTTACAGAAATATTATCAAAATGCTGCTGAATATTAAACCAATATAGACACGGTAAGAAAACCGTGTGGCTCCACAGTTGGTGAAACTAAAAGCTCACAAACCAAATGAATTGAAACATATATTAAATGAGTTTTCCTCATTCAGTAACGGTCCATGTTGGCAGTCAGAGGTCTCTTCTCTGCAACTCAGATATTTAAGAGTTGTTTAAAAAGTAATGGTATGAATGAGCCCTTGCCATGTACACCGGTATGAGAGACAGAAGCCTGAGGATTCAGATCCGCTTCATGTGCTTGTTACGTCTGAGTGTCTCTGCTCCGTTATGCTGGCGGCAAACTGCAGTCCTTATTTAGTAAAAAGATAGAAGAATTCATTTCCCTCCATGTTTACCTCTTCTGATAAAAACCTACTCGGTCAGTTTGGAGTCAGCGTGAAGGTTATTGGTCAAGTGTTCCAGTTTTAATGACTAAAAGATGTTATGGATCCATGGATGGCCCGAGGACGGATGGGTCGGAGTTGAACGATGACACTGATGTGGTGAAGTTACGCGTAAAGTTGCACATGAAGATGCAGATAAATAGAGCAGCGTGTGATTTTGTTCTTCAAAGGACATGTTGTGTGAGTCCTTCTGCTCATTTCAAGGTTGGTTTAACCCTCCCTGATGTGGTCCCATAATCTCTGTGATTAAAGATGAATTTATTCTGCTCGGAAACCTGGAGGAGAACAAAAGAGCTGCTGTCGCCCCAGGTTTGGTGGAGGGAAGGAAGGGAGAGATGGAAGGATGGAGCTGAAGAGCAGTGCATAATTCAAATGATGAATTATGTCTGTGAGCCAATTATGACTGAATGGGGCTAAAGAAAGGTGGGGAGGCGGCTCAGGCTGCACCGTGTTCACGCTGCACGTCACGTCAGCCGCACCGTGTTCACGCTGCACGTCACGTCAGCCGCACCGTGTTCACGCTGCACGTCACGTCAGCTGCACCGTGTTCACGCTGCACGTCACGTCAGCCGCACCGTGTTCACGCTGCACGTCACGTCAGCCGCACCGTGTTCACGCTGCACGTCACCTCAGCCGCACCGTGTTCACGCTGCACGTCACGTCAGCCGCACCGTGTTCACGCTGCACGTCACGTCAGCCGCACCGTGTTCACGCTGCACGTCACGTCAGCCGCACCGTGTTCACGCTGCACGTCACGTCAGCCGCACCGTGTTCACGCTGCACGTCACCTCAGCCGCACCGTGTTCACGCTGCACGTCACGTCAGCCGCACCGTGTTCACGCTGCACGTCACGTCAGCCGCACCGTGTTCACGCTGCACGTCACGTCAGCCGCACCGTGTTCACGCTGCACGTCACGTCAGCCGCACCGTGTTCACGCTGCACGTCACGTCAGCCGCACCGTGTTCACGCTGCACGTCACGTCAGCCGCACCGTGTTCACGCTGCACGTCACGTCAGCAGCACCGTGTTCACGCTGCACGTCACGTCAGCCGCACCGTGTTCACGCTGCACGTCACGTCAGCCGCACCGTGTTCACGCTGCACGTCACGTCAGCCGCACCGTGTTCACGCTGCACGTCACCTCAGCAGCACCGTGTTCACGCTGCACGTCACGTCAGCAGCACCGTGTTCACGCTGCACGTCACGTCAGCAGCACCGTGTTCACGCTGCACGTCACCTCAGCAGCACCGTGTTCACGCTGCACGTCACGTCAGCCGCACCGTGTTCACGCTGCACGTCACGTCAGCAGCACCGTGTTCACGCTGCACGTCACGTCAGCCGCACCGTGTTCACGCTGCACGTCACGTCAGCAGCACCGTGTTCACGCTGCACGTCACGTCAGCCGCACCGTGTTCACGCTGCACGTCACCTCAGCCGCACCGTGTTCACGCTGCACGTCACGTCAGCCGCACCGTGTTCACGCTGCACGTCACGTCAGCCGCACCGTGTTCACGCTGCACGTCACGTCAGCCGCACCGTGTTCACGCTGCACGTCACGTCAGCCGCACCGTGTTCACGCTGCACGTCACCTCAGCAGCACCGTGTTCACGCTGCACGTCACGTCAGCCGCACCGTGTTCACGCTGCACGTCACGTCAGCAGCACCGTGTTCACGCTGCACGTCACGTCAGCCGCACCGTGTTCACGCTGCACGTCACGTCAGCAGCACAGTGTTCACGCTGCACGTCACGTCAGCCGCACCGTGTTCACGCTGCACGTCACCTCAGCCGCACCGTGTTCACGCTGCACGTCACGTCAGCCGCACCGTGTTCACGCTGCACGTCACGTCAGCCGCACCGTGTTCACGCTGCACGTCACGTCAGCCGCACCGTGTTCACGCTGCACGTCACGTCAGCCGCACCGTGTTCACGCTGCACGTCACCTCAGCCGCACCGTGTTCACGCTGCACGTCACGTCAGCAGCACCGTGTTCACGCTGCACGTCACGTCAGCCGCACCGTGTTCACGCTGCACGTCACCTCAGCCGCACCGTGTTCACGCTGCACGTCACGTCAGCCGCACCGTGTTCACGCTGCACGTCACGTCAGCAGCACAGTGTTCACGCTGCACGTCACGTCAGCCGCACCGTGTTCACGCTGCACGTCACGTCAGCCGCACCGTGTTCACGCTGCACGTCACGTCAGCCGCACCGTGTTCACGCTGCACGTCACGTCAGCCGCACCGTGTTCACGCTGCACGTCACCTCAGCCGCACCGTGTTCACGCTGCACGTCACGTCAGCCGCACCGTGTTCACGCTGCACGTCACCTCAGCCGCACCGTGTTCACGCTGCACGTCACCTCAGCCGCACCGTGTTCACGCTGCACGTCACGTCAGCCGCACCGTGTTCACGCTGCACGTCACGTCAGCAGCACCGTGTTCACGCTGCACGTCACGTCAGCCGCACCGTGTTCACGCTGCACGTCACGTCAGCCGCACCGTGTTCACGCTGCACGTCACGTCAGCCGCACCGTGTTCACGCTGCACGTCACGTCAGCCGCACCGTGTTCACTCTGCACGTCACGTCAGCCGCACCGTGTTCACGCTGCACGTCACGTCAGCAGCACCGTGTTCACGCTGCACGTCACGTCAGCCGCACCGTGTTCACGCTGCACGTCACGTCAGCCGCACCGTGTTCACGCTGCACGTCACGTCAGCCGCACCGTGTTCACGCTGCACGTCACGTCAGCCGCACCGTGTTCACGCTGCACGTCACCTCAGCCGCACCGTGTTCACGCTGCACGTCACCTCAGCCGCACCGTGTTCACGCTGCACGTCACCTCAGCCGCACCGTGTTCACGCTGCACGTCACGTCAGCCGCACCGTGTTCACGCTGCACGTCACGTCAGCCGCACCGTGTTCACGCTGCACGTCACGTCAGCCGCACCGTGTTCTCATGGAGGAACAGAGAACATCTGCTTTATAATCCATTTATCTGCATTATTTCCATGTCGTTCCAGTAATAAGAGTTTTTCTAATCCTAGTTTCCATAAATGTTCTCTGACATCACACGCTGGGTGGATGTCGCAGGAATGAGGTAAACACGGATCAGGACAAGTCCGGCCCACCAGAACACCAGGAGACCAGCTTCCATGTGGTCTGAGATCCCTCCATCACGCCTCGAATTTACCAGATCTACAGGAAGAAGACATCATGTCTGCTGTTACTGTACAGGGTTCAGGTCTGGGTTCTGGTCTGGGTCCAGGTCTATGTTTCTGCAACCGGTCTGGGTTCAGGTCTGGGTTCAGGCCTGGGTTCAGGTCTAGGTCCAGGTCCAGGTCCAGGTCCAGGTCTAGGTCTAGGTCTAGGTTCAGGTCTAGGTCCAGGTCTACATCCAGGTCCAGGTCCAGGTCTGGGTCCAGCAACATGATGTGTCTAAATGATAGATCCTACCTGTATTAATGTTTTATCCAGCAGATGATCCCGGCTACGAGCCGGTACAACCGTGTGTGTTTCTATGGACCGTTAGAAATAATCCAGATTATAAAACAGCAGATTCTACAGCTTCCCTCCAGTTATTGACTTGTTATTGATGAAATAGCTGAAGGATTTCCACACAATGTGTTTTTCCAACAATGAAAGAAGTCCAGCAGCCTCATCCTTCACATCGTCCGACCATCGTCACGTTATTGGTTCATTGTTCAGTTTAGGAATGATTAGTGGGAAACGTGATTTGTTTCTTTGGTCACATAGATGGGAGCTGTTGCTGTTTCCAAATTCTCGTGTCCCCGAGCAGAGCCGACTTTTCAGACTTCATAAAGGCTCTTTGTCCCTCAGACCTTCTCCCTGAGCGTAATTTACCACTTCGAAAGCATTTTTTATTTCAGTAAGCATTTCTTTTTCACTGTATTCATGAGAAACCTGATTTTTAGGAATTTTTCTTGAATAAAATACAGTTACAGTTGTTTACAATGACTCCTTTAAATAAAGAGCTGAACGTAACAGCAAAGAAATCAAATAAGTAAATAAAGGCAAACATTGTGACTTTTCAGATAAAGTCACAGATACTTTTACAGTCCGACATCACTGATGATAAATTTCCTCACATCTCCTCCAGCTCTCTCTCCCTCTGAAACTGGCCTGCTACACTTACTAACAGCAGGAATATTACTGTTTCTCTTGTGCTATATGCACTGTGGGATGAGTACATTTCAAGGTACTTCAGTGTTACTTCTCATACTGTACCTACAAAGACAGAAAGGGTCACGCTTTACCTCATCAATCCAAGCAGGCACCCTGTGTCGGCGTATAGGACTGCATCCCTGCTGTGTTTATTATTTATGACGCGTTCTCAATGAAAGAGATGTACAGATCCGTTCCGGCTGGGGGATGGATGAGCTGTCAGCTTCCATCAAGCCACAGGCGTTCTTGGACATAAGAGCAGAAATTTATGACCTAAAGAAGTTAGTACAAAGTTCAGGAGCAAGGCTTTAATATCTGTCAGAATTATGAAAATGCAATATAACTAGGAACAAGATGTGATTATGTCCACAGCTGTTTCTGGGAAACGACTGTCTGATCGGGCAGCAGGTTGTGGAGCAGAATTAACCATCACTGTTACCAATCTCGGCTGCACGGTGGCCTCACAGCAAGAAGGTCGCTGGTTCGATCCTTGGCTGGTTTGGTCAGTGGCCTTTCTGTGTGGAGTCTGCATGTTCTCCCCGTGTATGCGTGGGTTCTCTCTGGGTACTCCAGCTTCCTCCCACCATCCAAAGACATGCATGTTAGGTTAATTGGTTACTCTAAATTGCCCCTAGGAATGAGTGTGGTTGTTCGTCCCTGTGTGTGGCCCTGCGATGGACTGGCGAGCTGTCCAGGGTGTACCCTGCCTGTCGCCCAAAGCCAGCTGGGATAGGCTCCAGCTTCCCCGCAACCCTGAATTGGATTAAGCGGTTCAGAAAATGAATGAATGTTACCGATCTCATCCTTTCTAAGCATCTCTCCACAATATCTGCTTATTTACTTCTGCATTAGATCCTTTCTACCTGACAACCACCTGCTGATGTTACAATTAAAAGTTAAAGAACGTGGTTATGAATAGAAAATGCTCCTTGTTACAGACTGAAAAGTGTTGTTTTTCCTGTGACAAGATGGAGGGCAACCTGACAAAATAATCATCTAAAAATGTTGTCATTTCAAATTTAAAGCCTAAATAGAATAAAATAATTGGTATTTTGAAGCCCTTCATAGATTTCAGCCTGCATGCAAATGCTCAATTTATCCAAATTTATAGACAGATGAGCTGGCTTCTCATCTGGCGGGTCATAGTGCTAGGAAAACTAGCTTTTCTGATGCTAATGCTAGCATCTCCTTGCTAACAGACATCAGAGAGAGAGTCATCCAGTGGGTCAAGAAAGCAAGAAAGCATCTCCAACGCCAAGATCCGCACCTTCTTTCTAAGAAAAAGCAGAGGTGATAACTAGGCCTGCAAGCTGTTAGCTTCTCCGGTGCTAACTCCAGCTTTGCTTTGGTAAAATCAAATCAAATCAAAGATACTTTATTCATCCCGGAGGGAAAACTCAAGGTTCAAGCCAGCTTGTCCAAGGTTTGACATACAGACATGTAACATTTATGACAAAAGAAGGATCATAAAAAACACAGCAGTATTTATTCAAGTGGGTCAGACGCCTCAGCATGCTAGCTGTTAGCTTCTCCAGTGCTAACTCCAGCTTTGTTTTGCTAAAAGACAGCAGTATTAGTCATGTGGGTCAGACGCCTAGGCATGCCAGCTGTTAGCTTCTCCAGGGCTAACAGCAGCATCTCCTGCAGTCTGCAGTCTATGGGTCACCAGCCAAGAGAAGCTAGCCGTTAGCCTCGCCAGTACCAAAGCAAATCCTAGAAAATAGACAATCTAGTTGAATTTAACAGCCAGATTACTGCTGGGTAGAATGAAAAGTCGTCTTCTCATTCAGCAGTAGGTCGCTCAGTCACCAGCTCAGGCTTATTTTAGATCTGATTAGAAGTTCAGTACAGATACAGCCTCCTGCAATGAGAACATAGCCTCCACTGGATGGACCATGTCTCCACAGAGAACTAAGGTATCTGATTGCCTAAATACAATTCGTAAACTGTTCTGTAGCTGCTGTGGGCTGGGTACAATAATGTAAAAGTGTCCTGGTGTTTGGCTCTAGTGCTGCTAAGTTAGCCACAGATCTGCAACATGGAGGTGTTGCTCTGCCAAGCACAATAAACAAGAAGCTGCAGCAGCAGCCACAATGCTCAGAAGGTGAACATCCCATATGTGCGTGTCCGTCGTCAGCCCCAGCCGAGTGCTCCGTGGTCCCTGTTCCCACGCCCGGGCACTGTGCCACGTACTGCTCACCTCACATAATTACCAGGCTTGTCAGTGTCTCACACACTGCTCTGCCTGAAAGGGTTTTGTTTTGGTAATGAGACTCTAGAAGCAGACTATCTGAGAGTGATTCATCTGAGAAGAACTGCATTTCCAGGTCACTGCAGGCTTTATCATTTTCTTATTTTCTTTTTTATCCCTTTTGGCTGCATTGTCCAAAAATATTGCTGTTGAGTGAGAGTGCCACTTCTCCATTAAAACAGCCTTATTCTCTCTCACGCACATGGATAAAGTTATGTGCAAACACCATGGATCAGAAGCTACTGTCATAGAAATAGACTCAAAACAGATCAATATAAAGCATAGCCGCAGTTAAAGGCTGTGTGATAACAGCAGACCATCACACACGTTCAGCAGCTTTGGTCTGACTGGACTCATTTCTCTCCTCATGTTTTCCATGACAGATGCTACATTTTTTAGGTTGGTTGCTGCAGGTTTACAAAGTTCACTGAAGTAGCAGGTGGGATAATTTAAGAAGTCATTATGTAGCACGCCGTAAGTCCCTGCAAGGAAATCCTCTTTTCACTTTTTCTTTTGTGTAAAGGAGGTCAGAGGTAACGCTCGAGGAGCAGCTGAGGAGGAGTCGGGAATTCACCCACCTCTGTGAGAAACTGATGGCTTCTAATCAAGATTTCATCAAACAGTTTATTTATAAGAGAGTCAGAATGACAGTGAATGTTATCAGATAAACTCCTTTTTGTGCTGATCGTAGAAGCTTTAGTCAGCTGTAGAGGCAAACGAGGCGTTTGGATGATCACTGGCTGCTCTTTGCTGCTGCCGCTCTTTCTGAGCTGCAGATGAAAGAAAACTGCAGTTCATATTACAAACAGCAATCCTAAGTTTTTATTCATCATTTCACTGCAACCAGCAGTCATTTCACAGAGGCTTTGCAGATTCCCACCAAGTCCATTAGATGCAATGAAATATCTCCATCAGTTTGTGCCCAAAACACAAATAAAACCACAAAACAAAGAAAATAAAGCGAGAGCAGGGGCGTTCATTATCAAAAGGATTAGAGAAAATGGGTTTTTACACATGCTATTATTAAAGCCTTAATGTTCATTTTCTTGGGAAAAACAATGTTTTTTTCTATAACAAATCATTGAAATTAACAATACAGTAGTGATCCAACTGAACAGTTAATGAGACAGTAACGATAGTTAAATGGTCAAAATGAATAACTAACAGAGTTATCTTTAGTTATGGTATAGACCAATGGAGATACGGTAGACATGGCTCAGACAGGTTTATTTCCACAGCTAATTTTTATGTAAATATCAAGACTGAAACTTTGCTCTAAGAAATGGTGGAGTTGTACAGAAATGTCAAGATGGAAAAAAAGAAAACCTAATAGTAAAGATGCACGATATTATCAGCTCATCTCTTCTTCAGAATTTAATATCTGATATCGGTTCTGCTGATCTGTTTTAAGAAGGAAGGGATGCACATGTCTTACTTTATTGTTTAGGAACTGTAGTTTTAGATAACAAACTGAAATATTTTCCTTATTTTGCACAGGGAGTGAGAACTGCATCATCTTTCAGCCTGTTTATATGCCAGCAGATCAACGTGACAGAGTCTGCAGCAAACCACAACAGAAGAATCTAGATCACATTTGCATTTAGGTGTGTGGGGCAAAATATAAGTATCAGTTACTGGCTAAATGAGTTGTGAAATATCGTCATATCCACAGAAATGCAACATCGTGCATCCCTACGTCAAAGCCTGGTGTTCAGTGGGTGTGATGGAAGGACAAAATAATAACAAAAATGATAATAACAGCAAGCGAGAGGGGAGTGGGCTGCCATATTGTGGCACATGTGGAGAGGTTTGGGGGGGGTAAGGGCCTTGCCTACAGTGATTCACCTCTGTTGCCAGTGAACAGACTGGAACCCAGGTCCTGCAGAGGGAAGCCTACATCTGTTAAAGGAAGAAGAAGAAGAAGAGGAAGAGGATTGGTTGATCAATCAAGCTCCTGCTTACTTTGGTCATCTCAATGTATGGATGAGCGACTTAAATGGCTGGATCAGATTTTGTTAGAGTGAAACAGCTTTTCCCCTCTAATATGTGTGCCCAGACCTCCTCTTTCCATGGTCAGTGGCAAGACCTTCTCAGAATGAGACCTCCATATCCAGCGCCTTCACGTCTCTCTTGTAAATGCTCTTGTGGTGTGCCTGTGGAAGACCACTGGTTGTTCTTCCAGGAGTCAAACGACAATGTCTTTGTGGCACAGTGGTCCTTCATCCGCCATGGCACAGCCAGAGCTGTCCAAGCAAGGCGAACATGCTGGGAAAGGACCTTGGTGTTAGAAGCTGTCGTTATATGGCAGATGCTTCACTGGTGGAATTTGCCATGTAGCGGTGTCCTGATGACGCAGGCACTGTTTACTGTCATTTTCATCTCACCATCACCTCTTGGTAGCTCCTGCTTTGTGTGAATAATCACAGCAGTATCATCAGCAAACAGCATGTCTCTGATAGGGACTTTACGATATTTGACCTGGCTCTGTGGTGGCCAAGATTTAACAGTCCACCATCTGATCTGGATCCTAGGTAAACTTCCTTTTTTGTTGTGCCAAAGGTATGTTTCAGAAGAAGAGCAAAGAAATTCCAACAAAGTGTGTGAGCAAGGACGAAGCTCCGCTTGATGCCTCTACAGATAAACGGCCGTTGAACTGCATTGCACTTTCATACCAGACTGGAAGCACTCAGACACATGGTGGTGGTCAGCCTAGTTTAGCCTCTGTAGGGTCAGTGAATGTCTACGCACAGTGCTCTCTATGTTCTCCTGATGTTGTCTAACAGTGCGGATCATATCTACTGCTGCCCACTCGGCTCGAGCACCACTCTCTGACTTGGGGTAGACTAAGAGCTGCTGCAGGGAAAGACATAACCTACAGCGCTAAGGAGGAAGATTCCTCTGCTGTTGTTGACTCTGTCACATTTCTCACCTTTGTTCTTGTGATAATCTTGGCACCCCTCAAGTCTTGTGGTACAGTTTGTTCTAGCCGGTACAGGCAGAAGACTTCATACAGACAGTGTGGTCAAGCCGTCTTGCAGTGCTTTATAAGGTCTGGAGGGAGCCCATCGTTACGCAGAGCCACTCTAGGTACCAAGTTGTCAGCTCTAGTTCTACCATGGATAGTAGGCACTCGACAACACTGAGGGGTCAAAGGGACACAATGCTCTCTCAGCAGTAGACAGCAGGGTAATGTTCCACCCATCTCATAATCTGCCTGTTCATATCTGTGCTAACTTCGTCAGTGGAGGATTCTCACAGGTAGTCTGCTGAGCCTTGCTTCTGACAGGCCTCCACATGGCTTCATCTCAGCCCACTGATCCTCAAAGCAGTGTGCAATTCAAGGTTTTCTGTCTAAAGACGGCCAAAGCTATGTAGTGCATTGTATATCCCAAAGCTTCCCATGATGATATTAATAATAAAAACACAGTCAGACAGCCAAGCTCAACTGCAGCAGGCTGAAGATTGGAATGACTGGCACAAAGTCAGTCTCTAACCTAACAACCCGGTCCTGATGCGGCACCCCGGCACCCCGGCACCCCAGCACCGGCACCCCAGCACCACAGCACCCCGGCACCCCAGCACCGGCACCCCAGCACCCCAGTACCCCGGCACCCCAGCACCCCAGTACCCCGGCACCCCGGCACCCCAGCACCCCAGTACCCCGGCACCCCGGCACCCCAGCACCCCAGTACCCCGGCACCACAGCACCCCGGCACCCCAGCACCACAGTACCCCGGCACCCCAGCACCCCAGTACCCCGGCACCCCGGCACCCCAGCACCCCAGGACCCCGGCACCCCAGTACCCCAGTACCCCGGCACCCCGGCACCACAGTACCCCGGCACCCCGGCACCCCAGCACCCCGGCACCCCGGCACCCCAGCACCCCAGTACCCCGGCACCCCGGCACCCCAGTACCCCAGCACCGGCACCCCAGCACCACAGTACCCCGGCACCCCGGCACCCCAGCACCCCAGTACCCCGGCACCACAGCACCCCGGCACCCCAGCACCACAGTACCCCGGCACCCCAGCACCCCAGTACCCCGGCACCCCGGCACCCCAGCACCCCAGTACCCCCGGCACCCCGGCACCCCAGTACCCCGGCACCCCAGCACCACAGTACCCCGGCACCCCGGCACCCCAGCACCCCGGCACCCCGGCACCCCAGCACCCCAGTACCCCGGCACCCCGGCACCCCAGTACCCCAGCACCGGCACCCCAGCACCACAGTACCCCGGCACCCCAGCACCACAGTACCCCGGCACCCCGGCACCCCAGCACCCCAGTACCCCGGCACCCCAGCACCCCAGTACCCCAGCACCGGCACCCCAGCACCACAGTACCCCGGCACCCCAGCACCCCAGTACCCCAGCACCGGCACCCCAGCACCACAGTACCCCGGCACCCCGGCACCCCGGCTGTCTTTGCCAACTTGCCAAACTGAACCAAACTGAACTTTTTCCTTTTCTTTGTCCTAAAACATTTATTGCTTTGAGTGAAAATTGCTGTATCCAGTGGAAAATAAAGAGTGTAACAGTGAAAAGAAAAAGGGAAATTAATACAGACTTTGGACATCTGACTGATTATATAAAATGGGCGAAAACTCTGCAGTGTTACAGGTCACGTGTTTGATGTTTGTGGTTGTCACTTTGGGGTTTTGTGGTAGGATGTGATGTATAAAGAATGAATATACATCAGTATACTCCAAATAGCAGAGACATGCCCCACATCTGCAGTTTTCTTTGGCCCACATTTGTCCTCAATTTACTCACCGATCATTAAACTTGACAATGCACAACAGCATAACGTCACGACTTACGTCACACAATTTGTGGATTAGTAGCAGAGAGCTGATATGTTTTTCACATGGAGGCTTCTAGTGGTCATTGGAGGAACTTCCCTCCCTGATTTCAGCCTCATTTCTCAGTCGCTGGGTCGAGTTCACAAAAGATGAAGAAATCAGAGAGCAGAAGCAGAGAAAGTGGCACAGAGAGGGATGAGGTGGACTGAAGAGAGAATAAAAGGGAATCCTTCTCAGAGTCAGTCCAGATAGGAGAGAGAGATCCGGCTAAATTAGAGCGAGAGATTCAGTGAAGATGAAGAGTGGGAGAGCTTGAAGAGGGAAGCAGTGAGGGAGGGAGGGAAGTCTCGGCAGCAGCAGCGCTCAGGCAGACCGGCTACAGCTGTGGATCTGAGAGGAAGTGTGTTTCTCTACCGGCCTCAGGAGACTCTCAGAACCACAGACATGAAAGATGGAGCGAAACAAGGAGAGCGATAAACAAAGAGGAAGAGGAGTGATGAGGAAGAGGTGAGCAGTGACTGAGGAAAGGGACAAAACCCAGGAGCCAAAAGTCCGTCTGCTGGAGAACTGGGGGGCTGACCAGTGCCATCACGGTCGACGTGGGGGAGGAGGAGGCTGACGAGTTGGAGGAGGACACCCAGGGGCCTCAGGGGACACGGTGACGGTGCCAACGGGGCCAACTGTGCTGCCGCCTTCGCCCTTTGCTTCTCTAGGTGAGAGCGGAGGGGGGAGGACGGCCGACGGAGTGGCAGGACGGGGGAGCGTGGATGGCGGGCGGGCACGGGGGGGAAGCTGGGGAGGGATGGGGGAAGCCCGGCGGGATGTGGCCGTGCCCGTCGGCCGGGGCTCTTGGGCCGATCAGATGAGCGAGATGTCGCTGAGTGGGCGAGACAGCCTCCCCCAGGAGGGGGGGAGGAACGCCAGGGTCCGAAGAGCTGTCCGGATCTCGTCTCTCGTGGCTCAAGAGGTGAGTTGGAGATTTCTGTGTGTGAACCATAGATTACGTGGTAAGAAGGTGTGTGTGTGTGTGTGTGTGTAGTGGGGGGAAGCAATCACTGAGGTACATGTGCTCCGTAATACGGCCGTATTTGAATCTACTCTCATCAGTTGCGCTACATGCGACCCCTGACCTCATCGAGGCTGGTTTTGTCCTGTGATGTAAAGGAACTGAGGGATGTTAGATAAGAACCGGAGCTGCACGCCATGTTTCCAGTTCCTCTGATTCTGCACTCACACCTTCTACATGCACACATTTATCTCATGCTCTCAATCACTGAAGCTGCTACCGACCATGAGTCCAGATGCAGAGGCATGTCTACGTGTCTACGTGTCTACAGATGCAGAGGCATGTCTACGTGTCTACGTGTCTACAGATGCAGAGGCATGTCTACGTGTCTACAGATGCAGAGGCATGTCTACGTGTCTACAGATGCAGAGGCATGTCTACGTGTCTACAGATGCAGAGGCATGTCTACGTGTCTACGTGTCTACAGATGCAGAGGCATGTCTACGTGTCTACGTGTCTACAGATGCAGAGGCATGTCTACGTGTCTACGTGTCTACAGATGCAGAGGCATGTCTACGTGTCTACGTGTCTACAGATGCAGAGGCATGTCTACGTGTCTACGTGTCTACAGATGCAGAGGCATGTCTACGTGTCTACGTGTCTACAGATGCAGAGGCATGTCTACGTGTCTACGTGTCTACAGATGCAGAGGCATGTCTACGTGTCTACAGATGCAGAGGCATGTCTACGTGTCTACGTGTCTACAGATGCAGAGGCATGTCTACGTGTCTACGTGTCTACAGATGCAGAGGCATGTCTACGTGTCTACAGATGCAGAGGCATGTCTACGTGTCTACGTGTCTACAGATGCAGAGGCATGTCTACGTGTCTACGTGTCTACAGATGCAGAGGCATGTCTACGTGTCTACGTGTCTACAGATGCAGAGGCATGTCTACGTGTCTACGTGTCTACAGATGCAGAGGCATGTCTACGTGTCTACGTGTCTACAGATGCAGAGGCATGTCTACGTGTCTACAGATGCAGAGGCATGTCTACGTGTCTACGTGTCTACAGATGCAGAGGCATGTCTACGTGTCTACGTGTCTACAGATGCAGAGGCATGTCTACGTGTCTACGTGTCTACAGATGCAGAGGCATGTCTACGTGTCTACGTGTCTACAGATGCAGAGGCATGTCTACGTGTCTACGTGTCTACAGATGCAGAGGCATGTCTACGTGTCTACGTGTCTACAGATGCAGAGGCATGTCTACGTGTCTACGTGTCTACAGATGCAGAGGCATGTCTACGTGTCTACGTGTCTACAGATGCAGAGGCATGTCTACGTGTCTACGTGTCTACAGATGCAGAGGCATGGGGCTTTTTAAGTCAGATCCTTTGTGGGTTCTGGAGACTCGAAGCAAACTGGACATTCTCCGTTTCTAAAGGTCACAGAGAGCGCTGCCTTTTATTCTTTAAACATTTTACACTGCACTCTTTTCATTTTTACTTACTCTCAGTGCATGGAATCATACGATTCTGCGGACAGACCAGCAACCTGACAGTGTGTCATCGCCCACTCAAAACTCATTAACCAGAAATCCTTCCTCACAACGTCTATTTGTTCTGCCTCGTGTCTGGAACAACAAACCCAAAATAAATGAAGTACATCTTGACTACAGGGGCTGCCTGCATAGTCCTGGTCTCTACAGAAAGCTGAGAAGTGTTACTATGTTACAGTAAATTCACCTGGAACACAGTAAAATATATAAACATTACAACCTTCAAGTTACCTTCCATCAGAAAACAGCAGCTCGGTTCATCCAGGAATGAGTCTGATGATGAACTGTGCTACAGTCGAGGGTAAAACGTGACGCTCAGCACTTTTCCAGATGTCTAATAGAGATGTTACCAGGTAAATATCTCAGCACGGCATCAACTGATGATGATGATGAAGGACACCTTTGTTAATGGTCAGGAGAATCCAGGGACAGACCCGACATTCACCTTAGAAACACCATGAGGGTCCAGAAAGACGTGGAGACAGAGACAGTTTATGATAGGAAGAGAGAATACTTCACTATGAAACCCACCTTCATCTCCATGGAAACCAGCAGGACCTTCATCTCCATGGAAACCAGCAGGACCTTCATCTCCATGGTTAATTTCAGACAAAGCAGAGTCATTGGAGACACATCAGCAGGTTTTTCAGAGCTGGAATAAAATCTTTGAACCAGGGACAGCAAGACATGATTTGTGGTTGTGGCAGCAAGCCGCAAGTTTCTGTCCCACAGAGACGAGACAGACGTCTTCCAGAGTTTCTGTCCCACAGAGACGAGACAGACGTCTTCCAGAGTTTCTGTCCCACGGAGACGAGACAGACGTCTTCCAGAGTTTCTGTCCCAAGGAGACGAGACAGACGTCTTCCAGAGTTTCTGTCCCACAGAGACGAGACAGACGTCTTCCAGAGTTTCTGTCCCACAGAGACGAGACAGACGTCTTCCAGAGTTTCTGTCCCACGGAGACGAGACAGACGTCTTCCAGAGTTTCTGTCCCAAGGAGACGAGACAGACGTCTTCCAGAGTTTTTGTCCCACAGAGACGAGACAGACGTCTTCCAGAGTTTTTGTCCCACAGAGACGAGACAGACGTCTTCCAGAGTTTCTGTCCCAAGGAGACGAGACAGACGTCTTCCAGAGTTTCTGTCCCACGGAGACGAGACAGACGTCTTCCAGAGTTTCTGTCCCAAGGAGACGAGACAGACGTCTTCCAGAGTTTCTGTCCCACAGAGACGAGACAGACGTCTTCCAGAGTTTCTGTCCCACAGAGACGAGACAGACGTCTTCCAGAGTTTCTGTCCCACGGAGACGAGACAGACGTCTTCCAGAGTTTCTGTCCCAAGGAGACGAGACAGACGTCTTCCAGAGTTTCTGTCCCACGGAGACGAGACAGACGTCTTCCAGAGTTTCTGTCCCACGGAGACGAGACAGACGTCTTCCAGAGTTTCTGTCCCAAGGAGACGGGACAGACGTCTTCCAGAGTTTTTGTCCCACAGAGACGAGACAGACGTCTTCCAGAGTTTTTGTCCCACAGAGACGAGACAGACGTCTTCCAGAGTTTTTGTCCCACGGAGACGAGACAGACGTCTGCCAGAGTTTCTGTCCCACGGAGACGAGACAGACGTCTTCCAGAGTTTCTGTCCCACAGAGACGAGACAGACGTCTTCCAGAGTTTCTGTCCCACAGAGACGAGACAGACGTCTTCCAGAGTTTCTGTCCCAAGGAGACGAGACAGACGTCTTCCAGAGTTTCCGTCCCACGGAGACGAGACAGACGTCTTCCAGAGTTTTTGTCCCACAGAGACGAGACAGACGTCTTCCAGAGTTTCTGTCCCACAGAGACGAGACAGACGTCTTCCAGAGTTTCTGTCCCAAGGAGACGAGACAGACGTCTTCCAGAGTTTCTGTCCCACGGAGACGAGACAGACGTCTTCCAGAGTTTCTGTCCCAAGGAGACGAGACAGACGTCTTCCAGAGTTTCTGTCCCAAGGAGACGAGACAGACGTCTTCCAGAGTTTCTGTCCCAAGGAGACGAGACAGACGTCTTCCAGAGTTTCTGTCCCACGGAGACGAGACAGATGTCTTCCAGAGTTTCTGTCCCACAGAGACGAGACAGACGTCTTCCACAGTTTTTGTCCCACAGAGACGAGACAGACGTCTTCCAGAGTTTCTGTCCCAAGGAGACGAGACAGACGTCTTCCAGAGTTTCCGTCCCACGGAGACGAGACAGACGTCTTCCAGAGTTTCTGTCCCACAGAGACGAGACAGACGTCTTCCAGAGTTTTTGTCCCACGGAGACGAGACAGACGTCTTCCAGAGTTTCCGTCCCACAGAGACGAGACAGACGTCTTCCAGAGTTTCTGTCCCACAGAGACGAGACAGACGTCTTCCAGAGTTTCTGTCCCACGGAGACGAGACAGACGTCTTCCAGAGTTTCTGTCCCACAGAGACGAGACAGACGTCTTCCAGAGTTTCTGTCCCACAGAGACGAGACAGACGTCTTCCAGAGTTTCTGTCCCAAGGAGACGAGACAGACGTCTTCCAGAGTTTCTGTCCCACAGAGACGAGACAGACGTCTTCCAGAGTTTCTGTCCCACAGAGACGAGACAGACGTCTTCCAGAGTTTCTGTCCCACGGAGACGAGACAGACGTCTTCCAGAGTTTCTGTCCCACAGAGACGAGACAGACGTCTTCCAGAGTTTCTGTCCCACAGAGACGAAACAGACGTCTCCCAGAGTTTCTGTCCCACAGAGACGAAACAGACGTCTTCCAGAGTTTCTGTCCCAAGGAGACGAGACAGACGTCTTCCAGAGTTTCTGTCCCACGGAGACGAGACAGACGTCTTCCAGAGTTTCTGTCCCAAGGAGACGAGACAGACGTCTCCCAGAGTTTCTGTCCCACGGAGACGAGACAGACGTCTTCCAGAGTTTCTGTCCCACAGAGACGAGACAGACGTCCTCCAGAGTTTCTGTCCCAAGGAGACGAGACAGACGTCTTCCAGAGTTTCTGTCCCACGGAGACGAGACAGACGTCTTCCAGAGTTTCTGTCCCACGGAGACGAGACAGACGTCTTCCAGAGTTTCTGTCCCACAGAGACGAGACAGACGTCTTCCAGAGTTTCTGTCCCACAGAGACGAGACAGACGTCTTCCAGAGTTTCTGTCCCAAGGAGACGAGACAGACGTCTTCCAGAGTTTCTGTCCCACAGAGACGAGACAGACGTCTTCCAGAGTTTCTGTCCCACGGAGACGAGACAGACGTCTTCCAGAGTTTCTGTCCCACAGAGACGAGACAGACGTCTTCCAGAGTTTCTGTCCCACGGAGACGAGACAGACATCTTCCAGAGTTTCTGTCCCAAGGAGACGAGACAGACGTCTTCCAGAGTTTCTGTCCCACGGAGACGAGACAGACGTCTTCCAGAGTTTCTGTCCCAAGGAGACGAGACAGACGTCTCCCAGAGTTTCTGTCCCACGGAGACGAGACAGACGTCTTCCAGAGTTTCTGTCCCACAGAGACGAGACAGACGTCTGCCAGAGTTTCTGTCCCAAGGAGACGAGACAGACGTCTTCCAGAGTTTCTGTCCCACGGAGACGAGACAGACGTCTTCCAGAGTTTCTGTCCCACGGAGACGAGACAGACGTCTTCCAGAGTTTCTGTCCCACAGAGACGAGACAGACGTCTTCCAGAGTTTCTGTCCCACAGAGACGAGACAGACGTCTTCCAGAGTTTCTGTCCCAAGGAGACGAGACAGACGTCTTCCAGAGTTTCTGTCCCACAGAGACGAGACAGACGTCTTCCAGGAGTTTCTGTCCCACGGAGACGAGACAGACGTCTTCCAGAGTTTCTGTCCCACAGAGACGAGACAGACGTCTTCCAGAGTTTCTGTCCCACAGAGACGAGACAGACGTCTTCCAGAGTTTCTGTCCCAAGGAGACGAGACAGACGTCTTCCAGAGTTTCTGTCCCACAGAGACGAGACAGACGTCTTCCAGGAGTTTCTGTCCCACGGAGACGAGACAGACGTCTTCCAGAGTTTCTGTCCCACAGAGACGAGACAGACGTCTTCCAGAGTTTCTGTCCCACAGAGACGAGACAGACGTCTTCCAGAGTTTCTGTCCCAAGGAGACGAGACAGACGTCTTCCAGAGTTTCTGTCCCACGGAGACGAGACAGACGTCTTCCAGAGTTTCTGTCCCACAGAGACGAGACAGACGTCTTCCAGAGTTTCTGTCCCACAGAGACGAGACAGACGTCTTCCAGAGTTTCTGTCCCAAGGAGACGAGACAGACGTCTTCCAGAGTTTCTGTCCCACAGAGACGAGACAGACGTCTGCCAGAGTTTCTGTCCCAAGGAGACGAGACAGACGTCTTCCAGAGTTTCTGTCCCACGGAGACGAGACAGACGTCTTCCAGAGTTTCTGTCCCACAGAGACGAGACAGACGTCTTCCAGAGTTTCTGTCCCAAGGAGACGAGACAGACGTCTTCCAGAGTTTCTGTCCCACGGAGACGAGACAGACGTCTTCCAGAGTTTCTGTCCCACAGAGACGAGACAGACGTCTTCCAGAGTTTCTGTCCCACAGAGACGAGACAGACGTCTTCCAGAGTTTCTGTCCCACAGAGACGAGACAGACGTCTTCCAGAGTTTCCGTCCCAAGGAGACGAGACAGACGTCTTCCAGAGTTTCTGTCCCACAGAGACGAGACAGACGTCTCTGAAACCAGCAGAGTCTCTGCTTTCATGTGATGCTTAGTGTTTGTGGAGAAATGACCAGAATCTGTAAAGTGGACGCTGATGTCCTCGTGTTTTTATTACATCCCACGTTTCTTGGGGTTTGAACTGTCTCTGGTTTGGATGCTGATGCTCGGTAAAGTCTTTTCATTTCTTTCCCGTCATGTTGCTATGCTACATGTTAGCATTGCTGTTTGTCCAAACATCTTCTGCACTGCACCTACCTAATGCTGCCCCCTGTACAGGCGGTCTCATCCTGAAGAGGTTAACTAAATGCTTTTTTAAACACAAAAACCAAGCCAAGAGAACATGCTTATTGTCCCGAAAGTGCTGTGGTTGGCCTCTGTGTGTGTGCTGGCAGCTCTCGCTGCTCCCTGGGCAAACTGTGTCTCCATGTGTTTGGCACCAGGACCTCTGTCATCTGTGGGGAGAGGAAACACATCTGCACCAAAGCATCTGGGAACATTAGGTCCAAAAGTGCACTGAACCCGACAGCAGCTCCTCTGCACGGTTCGTTTTCTTATCTTTCCTTTTATTCCCTCCTTGGCTCTGCCTGACATGCCTCCTCTCCTCCATCACAGAAGCAGCTGCAGATCCAGCCAACACTAGAGCAGCGTAAAGCAGGACACGTTGTCTTTTCAAATGCTCTGTTCTGATTCGCTGCCATGTGGACAGACAGGGGACAAGAGAAGGAATCAGGGTATAAATAGTCTTAGTTTGTCAATAATTCCACTGTAACACACCTGCTATAGCCATACAGGCATGGAAAGTGCAGACACTAAATGTCACTCGAGCCAAGGGATTTTAGGAAAGTTGTGTGAAATAAGCGTTAGATGACTGAGAAGGCAGGTTCCATCCACATGTGCATCGACAGAATGTGCGTGCAGCAGCAGATGCTGTGCAAATCTGGTTCATCAATACAATGGCTTTGTTTACATAAGGCTCAGGATAAGACCTGATGGACTGTAGCACATTAGCCGGTAACACGTTTCTGGTCAATATGAGCTCATAGTGCTGGCTCTCGGCAAAGCCTCATGACTTCATAGTGAAAACCAATCACTGGAATGTTGACAGCAGCTGCCTCTTCACATGATGTTTTCACTTCTATGTATTATTTATTGAACCGGGACAAAGCAGAGTACATTTATTAACCCCGATACATACCGAATGGTGCTGGTGTTCCTAAACTGACCCACTTCACTTTCAACTTGAATAATTTGGAAAGAAAAGAGAACTCTATTGTTTTTATGAGGATGACTTTTTATGAGGGGTATCCGTGCGATGACGCACCGGACCAATCAATACGACTAATAACATCCATAAAATGAGTCCATGACTTGATCAGAGTGATGTTGGGCTGGGCTGGAGGATTACATGTATTGGAGTGTAATTCAGAGGAAGTATTGCAGGAAAGGTTTGTGGAAGGTGCGTCGAAGGTCTGAACATGAATAATATTACAACTTGCAGATGTGTTTGTGGTGATTTCCCCGGCTCTATATAAACTCCGGAGCCTAACCCTAACCCTCCAGATCAAACATCTCTTCATCTCTTCAGAGGTTTTTAGAAACTGTAGAATCATAGTCTACATACTTTTTGACAGCAGTACTTGGTATTTATAATCCATTCATCTATTTCTTGATGCTTATTCTGGTTCAGATCATGGCAGCAGCTGTATTAGCAGTGAAGCCTAGACTTCCACCTCTCCGGCCACGTTAGCCGGCTCATCCAGCGAATCCTGCGGTGTTCCCAGGCCAGTTGAGAGCTGTAGTCCCTCCAGCATGTCCTGGGTCTTCCTCAGGGTTTTTTCTGATAAAACGGATCAGAATACCTCACCATGGAGGGAGCATCCTCACCAGATGCCCGAGCCACTTCACCTGGCATCTCTCTATGTGGAGGAGCAGTGGCTCAACTCTGACCCCCCCACCCCCCACTTCGGGTCCACATCCTTACTTCCCCCCCGTCATACAGATGGGGCTGGACAGCTTGTACAAGAGGGTCTGGTACTCCATATTAGAGGGGCTCCATCACAGGAGTTCTCAGGGGACACAGTTGGAAGCCTTCTCCAGATCCACTAAACATTGGTAGACTAAATGGGCCAACTCTATATGGCCCTCTGCTTATCCAAGACCCTGCAGAGGGCGTAGAACTGATCCAGTGTTTCATGAGCAGGGTGGAAACCACAGTGCTGCTCCTCAATGCGAGGTTCGACTCACTGACAGACCCTCCTCTCCAGGACCCCTGAAAAGACCTTACCAGGGAAGCTTTGGAGTGTGATCCCCCTGTAGTTGGAGCACACCCTCCGGTGCCCCTTCTTGAAGAGGTGAACCCCCATTCTCACTGTCAAACTCACTCTTCTCTATGTCCACGTGAGGCTTGTCAACCAAGCCAGCCTCACAGCATCCAGAGCTTTGAGGAACTCTGGTTGGCTCTTGTCCACCTTAGTGACCTCAGCCCCAGAGAAAGGAGAGCCCACCCCACCGTGTTGGTGGGACTGAGGAGGTCTACAAAGCATTCCTTCCACCGACCCACACTGTCCCGAGTGGAGGTCAGCAGCCCTCATGAGGAAGGTCAATAATCTGCATCAGGTGTGTTCAGTCATCCAATCCACCAAAAAACTCAGAACATGAGTTGATATTCGGGGAGCGATGCCTCCATGTTTAGCTGTGTTGCTCATTCCACCGAAACACCATCTTTACCAGTTCCGCCTGGTCTTGTTAAAGTGGAGAAACAATCAAGCACCTTTGTCACTGGTCTTTGATAATCATTGAACAGACTTCAGAGTTTATCAGGATGAAAAGAAATGTTCTGAATGACACAAAGACACAAGTCTAAATTATTTCAGGAAGTCCGACTGGACTTCCCTCCTTCCTGCCTTCGTGCCGCAGCAGGTGTTGGTCTGTACTGAAACTAAAGTTTCACAGAGAAATTGCTCTTATTTGTTTTACCTTTCTTTTTCTCCCGTGTGGGAAAAGTTGTGTTGGCAGCCTCCAGAAGCGTCTGATCATACAAAGGCTAAGGGGGGGTGTAGTGCAAACAATCCCCATCCATCACCTTTACCAGCAATGCCCTTGAACGCAGCAATCAGTAGGTCTGGACAAATAAATCAGGACTCTTTTCTTTCAGCCTTAAATTGTATTTCCTCACCACACACGCACGCACACACACATCGCCTTCTGATTTGTAAAATGCTTGGGTTGGTAGATGATAAAGTATTGCTGCTGGCCATGAGTGAGTCCCAGGCTTTCTCTTTCTCCTTTATTTCTCTGTCCTGTTCTCTCTGTCAATCTCAGCTCTCGGCTCTCCTCCATTTGAAATGGAATTTGTTGTGTTGTGAAAGGCTGTCAAAGCCAGCGCCAGGTGTAAATGCCAGTGTATTTACTATGAGTTGAGGTGTATTTTTCCATGCTAGAGCACAGAGGTTTCAAGACTTGGTAAAAGATTGATGTTTAAGATAAGGCAGGCTGGAAATATGAGCCCCTTTTAAAATCTAAGGCAAAGAAATAGATAATAATGGTGGAAATAAAGACCTTTTATCATTTATGGTGTAATATGAAACATGACTTTGAACCAGGTAAGTAAACAGGACAGATAGATTGTTTAAAGCCTTCCTCCTGTAAAATCCTAAAACATGCTGAATATGTACATCATCCATCTCCTTTTGGTCATTTGTGCAGTAGAGGTGACTAGTGATGAATCTGGACACAAACTACACCACAATAACAGCATCTTGCTGGAGTCTAAATGCATGATTTACCTGGACACAGAACTACAGGTCTTCTTCAATGGTCTCAGTTGCCTTCTTTGGGTTTTCCATCCATCCATCCATCCATCTTCTGCCGCTTATCCGGGGTCGGGTCGCGGGGGCAGCAGCCTAAGCAGGGAAGCCCAGACTTCCCTCTCCCCAGCCACATTTGCCAACTCTGCGGGGGGGATCCCGAGGCGTTCCCAGGCCAGCCGAGAGATGTAATCCCTCCAGCGTGTCCTGGGTCTTCCCCGGGGTCTCCTCCCAGAGGGACGTGCCTGGAACACCTCACCAGGGAGGCGTCCAGGAGGCATCCTGACCAGATGCCCGAGCCACCTCAACTGGTTCCTCTCGATGCGAAGGAGCAGCGGCTCTACTCTGATCTCCTCCCGGATGACCGAGCTCCTCACCCTATCTCTAAGGGAGAGCCCGGCCACCCTGCGGAGGAAACTCATTTCAGCCGCCTGTATACAAGATCTCCTTCTTTCGGTCACGACCCACAGCTCATGACCATAGGTGAGGGAAGGAACGTAGATCGACTGGTAAAGCGAGAGCTTCGCCTTCTGGCTCAGCTCCTTCTTCACCACGACAGACCGGCGCAGAGTCCGCATTACTGCAGACGCCGCACCGATCCGTCTGTCCATCTCACGCTCCATCCTTGCCTCACTCGTGAACAAGACCCCGAGATATTTAAACTCCTCCACTTGAGGCAGGACCTGACTCCCGACCCGGAGAGGGCAATCCACCCTATTCCGGCTGAGGACCATGGTCTCAGATTTGGAGGTGCTGATTCTCATCCCAGCCGCTTCACACTCGGCCGCGAATCGCTCAAGCGAGAGCTGGAGATCACGACCAGATGAAGCCAACAGGACCACGTCATCCGCAAAAAGCAGGGACCCAATCCTGAGGCCACCAAGTCAGATCCCCTCAACACCTCGGCTGCGCCTAGAAATTCTGTCCATATAAGTTATGAACAGAATCGGTGATAAAGGGCAGCCTTGGCGGAGTCCAACCCTCACCGGAAACGGATCCGACTTACTACCGGCAATGTGGACCAAGCTCTGACACCTGTCGTACAGGGACCGGACAGCCCGTACAAGGGGGTCCAGTACCCCATACTCCCAGAGTACCCCCCACAGGAGCCCCCGGGGGACACGGTCGAATGCCTTCTCCAGGTCCACAAAACACATGTAGACTGGTTGGGCAAACTCCCATGCCCCCTCCAGGACCCCAAAGAGGGTATAGAGCTGGTCCACTGTTCCGCGACCAGGACGAAAACCACACTGCTCCTCCTCAATCCGGGATTCGACTATCCGGTGGACCCTCATCTCCAGGACCCCTGAATAGACCTTACCAGGGAGGCTGAGGAGTGTGATTCCCCTGTAATTGGAACACACCCTCCGGTCCCCCTTCTTAAAAAGGGGGACCACCACCCCAGTCTGCCAGTCCAGCGGTACTGCCCCCGATGTCCACACAATGCTGCAGAGGCGTGTCAGCCAGGACAGCCCCACAGCATCCAGAGCCTTAAGGAACTCCGGGCGGATCTCATCCACCCCCGGGGCCTTGCCGCCAAGGAGCTTTTTGACCACCTCAGCGACTTCAGCCCCAGAGATAGGAGAGTCCACCCCTGAGTCCACCAGCTCTGCTCCCTCATGGGAAGACGTGTTGGTAGGATTGAGGAGGTCTTCGAAGTATTCTTTCCACCGACCCACAACGTCCTGAGTTGAGGTCAGCAGCTCCCCACCTCCACTGTACACAGTATTGATGGAGCACTGCTTCCCCCTCCTGAGCCGCCGGATGGTGGACCAGAATCTCCTCGAAGCCGTCCGGAAGTCTTTCTCCATGGCCTCGCTGAACTCCTCCCATGCCCGAATTTTTGCCTCGGCAACAGCCGAAGCCGCATGCCGCTTAGCCCGCCGGTACCCATCAGCTGCCTCCAGAGTCCCACAGGCCAAGAAGGCCCGATAGGACTCCTTCTTCAGCTTGACGGCATCCCTCACTGCTGGTGTCCACCAACGAGTCCTGGGATTACCGCCACGACAGGCACCAACGACCTTACAGCCACAGCTCCGGCCGGCCGCCTCGGCAATAGAGGCACGGAACACAGCCCATTCGGACTCAATGTCCCCCGCCTCACTCGGGACATGTTCGAAGCTCTGCTGAAGGTGGGAGTTGAAGCTCGCTCTGACAGGGGACTCAGCCAGACGTTCCCAGCAGACCCTCACAACACGTTTGGGCCTGCCAGATCTGACCGGCTTCCTCCCCCACCATCTGAGCCAACTCACCACCAGGTGGTGATCAGTTGACAGCTCCGCCCCCCTCTTCACCCGAGTGTCCAAGGCATGTGGCGACAGGTCCGACGATACGACTACAAAGTCGATCATTGAACTGCGGCCCAGGGAATCCTGATGCCAGGTGTACATATGGACACTCTTATGCTGGAACATGGTGTTCGTTATAGACAATCCATGACGAGCACAGAAGTCCAATAACAAAACACCATTTGGGTTCAGAGGGGGGGGACCGTGCCTCCCAATTACTCCCCTCCCCTCCAGGTCTCACTGTCTTTGGGTTTTGGTGCAATTTAATGGAAAATTTCTCACACTTATAATCATCCTTCCCCAAACTGTTGAGAGCAAACAGGCCAAAATGGCCTTTTTGTATGCAGCTAGGACCATTTTGTAACTTGGAGCTTCCTGTTTGTGAGCGTAACAACAGATACAAGAAAAAATCAAACTTAATTAATTCTGCACATAGATTAATTCTGCACATCTAAATATATGAGTCATAATATTCAAGTCTGAAAGCTGAAGTCATTTTGCATGTACTGTACATTCATCCCAGATCTAACACACCTAAACCAACCAGATTAGTTTACACCCTAAGCTGACCAGTAAAACCACCGCAGCGTCCCAAAGCTGAGTCAGTTTACAGAAGAATGAGACATTTAAGAACCTTTAGCAGAATTAGAGGCGTGTTTTCTCCAGAAAGGAATGGTATTTTCCAGAAACATTAGGTGAGCTGTGACAATCGTGCTAGTCCATAGATGGGGATGTCTGACTCTCCAGTCGCAGTTAATTTGTATTTCCAGTGGATTGAGACTAGACGGTGGTAGAGTATGGATGGAAGGATGGATGGATGGATGGATGGATGGATGGATGGATGGATGGATGGAAGGATGGATGGATGGATGGATGGATGGATGGATGGAAGGATGGATGGATGGATGGATGGATGGATGGATGGAAGGATGGATGGATGGAAGGATGGATGGATGGATGGATGGATGGAAGGATGGATGGATGGATGGATGGATGGAAGGATGGATGGATGGATGGATGGAAGGATGGATGGAAGGATGGAAGGATGGATGGATGGATGGATGGATGGATGGATGGATGGATGGATTGAGACTAGACATGGACTCATGATTTGAAACTTGAACGATCATATTTCTTATGTTGATCTCTCTTTGATCTCAATTCCTGTCCAGATACGTAACGTAGACACGTGTGCACACACACGGTAAACCAAATCAATAGAGCCAACGCATCTGTTGCTTTTTGGGTTTTAAAAACTGAACAAAGAAGATCAGAATAAGATCAACAAACTCCAACGTCTGTGGTATAAAATCCACCACATCCACCTTAAAATGGCTTCACTGGATATGTTCAGAGAAAGGAGACATTTACTGAACACTGTTTCCATAAACTGTGACTCTGCCATGGTGATGTTAAACTGGGACCAAACTGGAATCAGACTCACTGTAAACTACATGGTTTTATAGGTTTTACTATAAAGCAAAGAGCATTGTGTGCTCACTTCACAGGTAAACACAACCAGAACATTGGTAGCTTTAGGATAACAGAGGCGACTGTGGCTCAGTGAAAGAGTGCTTATCTGTCAGCTGGAAGGATGGTGGTTCAGTCCTGGCTTGCCCAGACCACATGCTGAAGTGTGTCTGGCCGAGATGTGTGCTTCATGTGTGTAATTGGAAAAGTGCTGTGAGTGTACGGATGAGCGTGATTGGAGTGACTGGGAAAGGGCTGTATAAGTACAGTCCATGTAAGATCAGTGGCTCTGGCTGGGAGAAATGGCTCGTGGTCAGGCGAGGAAGAACACAGTTCTGACTGAGATATGATCAACTCAAGATGGCTGGAATCTGATGCACCACCATGTTTTACTCCGATGTGGTGCAAACAAGTTAACCAATCGATGAGCCAGTTTTCTTCTTTGTTGTTTGTCATGTCTTCTTGTTCAGTAAGGACACGTTCACGTCAGCCGTTCTGATCCAAATCCGTTTGCTGGGAAAGTCGCCTCGTTTGGGGAAATGTGAACGCTCCAAACTAATTCTGATTCAGATCAAAGAAGCAGACTCGGTCCGCCTACAAACGCAGGTCTTGGTGCGTTCCAAGCGGACCAAATACAGGAAGCGGACTACAAAAAGTCCCTTCCTGGATGTGGCATAGCGTTGCATTGTGGGTAAATCCATAAGGATGGCGTTAAGGGTCCTCTGCCTCGTCTGGTGTTCATACTGCGTCCATTGTTGCAGTGGATTTCTGCAGGATACTTGCATAAGACACAATAAAAACCCAAAACAGCCATAGTTTGGTCTCCATGTTTAACTGGCAGGTGGAGGAAACAGTGGAATATATTGTTTGTTGGTTTGTGAATGGCTGCCCTTGAAGGAGGCTGTTTTTGTCACCAGGCCGTTCCAGCCTTGCCCCCCACCCCCTCTTCTCTGTTTGTCTCTGGAAGGTGACTGCAGGGTTGCTGTATCCCCTGGTGGTTAGCCGGTGGTCCTCCAGGGACCGTGGGGGGGATGGAGGAGCCTGAAGACAAACACTTTGAAGCCTGAGAGGAAATAAGGACAGTAGCTTCTGACAGGCTGTAGCCAGGCAGGCATAGCTGTCCTCACACTCTTGTTTTGGTGTTGGAACTTGATGAATGTGGGGTAATAAGGCACAAGAAGAGGAAATAACAGGATTTCTGGGGCAAACTTGTATGAAGACTCTGTCTTGTTGGCTGCATTCAATCATTCATCCTGCAGCTGCTTTAATGGGCAGTTATGCAGATTTAATAACAGCGCTGATGTAAATCGGATGGGAATGCTTGGCAGACCATGCGCTACTGATAAATTATTATGGACTGCACCACATATTTTATTCTTTAGCTTCCTAGATTGAGAACTCAGTTTATTACCCATAAGTACTACAGAATAAAGGTATGAAAGTGGAGGCATCTTGTTGTAAATCGTCGAACCAAAATGTTTGCAGAGTTTTGTCCCACAGAGCTGTCGTCTTATTGCAGATGTGTTTATAAGATGTGTTTGTTGTTGTGTGCACTTATGATTTCCTGTAAGTCCAGTAGCAGATGAACACCTCCTGACAGCGACGGTCCTTCTGCAGCATCACGCCGTGTTTCCCTGCCTGTTCACCTCTGGGAAGTGGTGTGCTCCTCAACCAGGAGTCTCCTCTTCTTTTTGCTGGTTATTTTTAGTGGTTGACGCCTGTTGATGGCAGCATGGGGAGTCTGGTGGGAGAATTAACTGGAGTGTCTGTGATTGGTTCCAGTGATGAGTCAGAGTCCATACTGACCCCTGTACCACATGGTACCATGCTCTGAACAAACAGTAAATGTGCTGGACGGTTTTATGACGGCTGATCTGAAATTTTACCACCTTGATTTATAATTACATTACTAAAAAGAATACTAAGACTGCTACTAATCATATTACTATACTACTGTACTACTACTAATAATTATACTATTGATAATAATCTAAAATAATAATATTTGAAATGATCATAATACAATTATAATTAAAAAATGAACTATTAGGAATGAGTATTATATTATTGTTTTCATATTTAACCCTTTCATGCACGGATTAATAAAAAAAAAACAATGCATCAATTTACCTCTATAGACATATGCAATGATACTTTTTTGTTTATGAGTGATATTTAGAATTTATCATGATTTATGATTCATTTTAATCCATTTTAATACAAAAAGTATGTAGTAATGATTATATTATGTAAATCTTGTTTAAAATACATCTTTATAATTTTCTTTACCTATTTATCACAAAGGCAAACCTGCATGATTACATTATGTTTAATTATATCATATATTTATTTATTCTCCAGTGAGTGGAAACATGTTGGATGACTCACTAACATCCACTGAATTGGTTTATTTACAAAAATACCATCCTTGTAAAAAGAAGTTTACTACAGGGCCACCATGCATGAAAGGGTTAATAGAAACGATGTTGGATAATTGAATATTAGTGATAATTAATGATTATTTATTACAACTCGGTTAATAATAATAATAATAATAATAATAATAATAATAATAATAATAATAATAATAATAATAATAATAACAATAACTCAGTTCTTCGCTTCCTCTGCAGCATGTGTTGATCAGATATCAGCAGATATTCAGATTGATCGAGTCCATCATGAGGAACATGATGGACGTCATGGCAACAGAACCACAGAGACGCTGTACCGGGTCAGACTGCAGAACCCTCCGCCGTACGGTACCATGCAGCATGTTCAGCTGCTCGACACGTTCACTTAGCAGTACGTGGCTCAGAGACCTCCTCCTGATGTCTGGTTTTACCGTGGATCTGCTGCAGCTCTCAGCCTGCAGGCTGTCTGGAGGCAGCAGGCCATGCAGCCGATGAGCTTCCTCAACATGTTTCTGTCTGCATCCACAGCAGCAGGGAGGGGAGGAAAAGCAGATCCACCAGAACACGTACCGACATGTCCAGACCATGTTTCAGAGGTTTTCCACTGGCGGAAGTCTGAGCAGAAAGTCTGGAATCCAGGTCAAGCGTGTTGCAGCAGGGACACCTGGAAAGCCTGCAGGAGGAGCAGGGTTTAGGATCTTTCTCCATCGCTTCGCTATTGAGCCTTCCACTCCTACGCTTTTGGAAACGTTCCTACAGACGTGTGTGATGCAGTCAGAAAGAACTCTGTGGATGAAATCAATTGTTCCTGCCTCCCACCTTTTACTGGTGATCCTCTCCGGCTCCTCTTCCTGTCTCTCTGATCTTCCTCAAACTCCGTTACATCCTCTTACATCCGTTTCCATGGCTGGGAAAACTCTTCCTCAGTCTTTACACTCAGCAAATATAGTACTGCAGGTTTTACTCATCATTGTCAATTTAATTCTTTCTGAAAACATTTACATGTGGCACTGACAACATTCCAGATTCCTGTTTACCTTCTGGGATCTGAGTCTGCTGGAATCAGATGAAATGATGCGGAATCTGTGCATGAGGCTTTAACGCATAGTCAGGCTGATCTTTTGGTAATTTGGGGATAAATATGAGTTAATCTGCTGATCCATCACGGTCAGACCACGATCTGATGTCAGCAGAGATCCTGCTAACACCCCCCTGCAGCCGTGCAATGCTGCTCTGTCAGGAAGCTGTCCAGGAGTCACTGAGGTTTCCAGTGCTTTAACTCTTCACATGTCCACATCTTCAAATCCACAAAACCCCACTGTGAGAGTCATCCTGTTGTTCCTGCACACTCCCTTAACTCGGTTTAAACACCGTATTATTCAGTTGTCATGAATCCTTCTGAAGCCTCAGCATCTCTAAAACCTGCTGCTTTTTTTACTTCTGGTTTTTGCTGAATATCTAACAGGCACAAATATCTGCAGTCAAACTGGTACAAAGAGAGGAACAGAAGACCAGCAGTCTCTGGACTCCTGCAGTGACACAATGAAACACTTAAACACTCACCAACCACATTCCCAGGTACTGACATGTAATCAACCATTCACAAGGCAGCAGCTCAACACAATTAGGGAATTTATTAGACTTTGTACGTGGCACGTTGTTGGTCTGAGTATTTACTGGGATTTGCACCCACAACCTGATTCAGATGGTAGGATCAGAATCTGCTGGAAACATCACGACAACATAAATCCATCCTGCCTTGAAGAGATGCTTCAGGCTGGTGCTGGATACCTGCTGATACCTGCTGATACCTGCTTATACCTGCTTATACCTACGTATACCTGCATATACCTGCATATGCCTGTGTATACTTGCGTATACCTGCATATACCTGTGTATACCTGCATATACCTGTGTATACCTGCGTATACCTGCATATACCTGTGTATACCTGCATATTGCTGCATATACCTGAATATCCCTGCATATACCTGTGTATACTTGGAGACCTGGATATACCTGGATATACCTGCATATACCTGCATATACCTGCGTATACCTGTGTATACCTGCATATACCTGCGTATAACTGCATATACCTGAATATACCTGCGTATACCTGCATATACCTGCATATATATGCATATCCCTGTGTATTTCTGCATATACCTGTGTATACCTGCGTATACCTGCATATACCTGCATATACTTGCATATACCTGTAAATACCTGCATATACCTGCATATATCTGCATTTAGCTGCATATACCTGCGTATACCTGCATATACCTGTAAATACCTGTGGATACCTGTGTATACCTGCATATACCTGCATATACTTGCATATACCTGCGTATACCTGCATACACCTGTGTATGCTTGCGTATTGCTGCATATACCTTTGTATACCTGCATATACCTGCATATACCTGCGTATACCTACGTGTACCTCCACATACCTGCATATACTTGTGTATACTTGCGTATTGCTGCATATACCTGCATAGACCTGCATATACCTGCATATACCTGCGTATACCTGCGTATACCTGCATTTAGCTGCATATACCTGCGTATACCTGCATATACCTCTAAATACCTGCATATACCTGCATTTAGCTGCATATACCTGCGTATACCTGCATATACCTCTAAATACCTATGTATACCTGCATATATCTGCATATACTTGCGTATACCTGCGTATACCTGCATACACCTGTGTATGCCTGCGTATTGCTGCATATACCTTTGTATACCTGTATATACCTGCGTATACCTACGTGTACCTCCACATACCTGCATATACTTGTGTATACCTGCGTATTGCTGCATATACCTGCATATACCTGTGTATACCTGTGTATATCTGCATATACCTGCGGATACCTGTAGATACCTGTGTATTGCTGCTGACCACGTCCATCCCTTTATGAGCATCTTCTGATGTGCAGCTGACAAACCTGCAATAACTGTGTGACGTGTGTGTGTGACATGTGTGTCTTTGTGTGTGTGTGTGTGTGTGTGTGTGTGTGTGTGTGTGTGTGTGTGTGCGTGTGTGTGTGTGTGTGTTTATGTGTGTGTGTCATGAGTGTGTGATTGCCATTAAAAGTGTCCTTTGAAGTGACTGTTTTTCCATTCACTGGAAAACGTCCAGAGCAGCTTCATCAGCTGCCTGGAGTTAATTATCCACAGCTAATGATGCTGCTTCCTGCACACGTCTGCAGCGATGTAGTTGATGGGTTGTGTGTTGGAGATGCTGCTCTGCAGGTGGAGGTTGTTGGGTCATTACCAACCTTTGTCCATACATGTAGTTTTTTCCTGTTTCTCTCTCTCTAGCTCGACCTGTCAGCTTGACTGACTATGTTTCTTTGTAGAGATGACACTCTTCTCTCTGTGTGTCCCACACACGCAGCAGCATTACTGACACAGAGATGATAAAGGGAGAGAAATGATCCAATCCTGCTGCTGCAGTCTGATTCATTCTAACGTAACTGATAGTGTGAGTCTGGAAAAGTACGAAGACTGGACTTTGTTCCTCCTCCCTCCCCATCTTTGTCGTGTTTTCCCAACAGGTCTGCACCACGCGTTACCGTCAGCATCGTCTCGTTGGCTTCAGTTTACCCTCTCAGAAACATCGGTGCTCGCAGTGGAGAGACTCGCTTACTGTTTCACTGCTTCTATGAATTCAAGCTATCACAGCTGCAACTTTATTTAAAACACACTTTAAAAACAACAAAGTGGATCTAAGTGCTTGGCAGTCCACTGTCTTATGGACGCGTTTTCTCAGGATCTCACTGTCTTTGAGTTCCTGCAGCCCTCATGGAAACATCCACATGCACACTCCCAGTTCAACCAGCAGCAGAGGCAGACAGTGAGCGGGGTCAGAGGAGCTAACAGGGAATCAAACCCTGATTATTTAACAGAGGTTTTCCATGGCAGACCTCCATCACAATCTAACAGAAGTTAGATTGTCTTAGGCTGCTTTTCCTGAGTCCTCGTTAAGTCCCGTTATCCCATCCTGACCCTGTCATGTTGGAGGTCCTGCTTCCCTTTGTTTTTGGCACATTTAGGGGACTGTGAGACCCTCGTTGGTGGCAGCGCAAGAACACGGGAAACAGACAGAAAACCAAGATTGTGCTACTTTCCAGTCAGAGATCCAGCGCTTTGTTTCCTCCTTGTACCATTTGATCAAAGGCAGGAGGAATCATGATGCTTCCACCAAATTCTGAGTTCTCCACCTGAATGTGAGTCTGTGTGAAATGTAGCCTGTTCTGAGGTGAGCGGAGGGGCACCCGGTGTGGTCTCCTGCTGCTGGAGACCATCTGCTACAGGTCATCCCAACCAGTCTGCCCAGTCTCCTCTGACATCAACCAGACCTTCTGGTCCAGACAAACTGCTGCTGGAAGTTTTCTCCTCTTCAGACCTCCTCTGGAAACACCTGAGATGGTTTAGTGTGAAAAAACTCAGAATAACAACAAGCCATGTTCAAAGTTTTCCTCCTCATCCTGAAGCTCAGTTGGAACCTCAGCAAGTCGTCTTCATCACATCTCCGTGACTACATGCTGCCACGTGATTGGATGATTCAAATGACCCAAAACTGGGCGATCAGAAAAGTCCTGAGAACGGACAGAAGTATTCGCACCACTCTGTCTGTTGGCATCATAAACGCTGCGTTTAGTTCGTCATGCCAGGATTTTCCCCTCATCTTCCAGAGCAAGCCGTTAACCTGCCACGACTACAGCGAGGTTTCCTGCATCCTGCAGGTTTTGCTCCTCTGGGCAGGTTGTTGGTGAACGTCTCCTGTCACAAAGCAGCATCACTGCTTCAGCTGTGTGTCATCGTCAGCGGCGGGACGCAGCGATCTGCGCTGTGGTTGCCAGTGGTTCCACACCTATCCATCATGGCAACAAACGGCAGAGCGTTGGGCGAACATATCCATCACAGTGATGTTGTGCTGTAAAGCTCCGGTGGATGTGAGTCAAAAACTGTTCTTCTAACTGCAAAACATGTTAAATGTGTTCAAATAATTCCTACAAATAAAGATGAAACGTCTGCAGTCTGTCAGCAGCAGACCCATGATGAGGTTGCTGCACACGCTCACGTTGCATGAACGAACATGTGAAGTCTGGAATGGAGGACATGCCTGTAGAGATGTGCAACTCAACTCTCCTCCTGCACTTCCTTGTTTTAGCAAAGTTAACAGCACATGGTTACATCACATAAGGAGAGGCGGTGCAGCAGCCTGGAACTAACGCTCCATCCGGCCATGTGCTGAAAGTGCCAAACAGGAGAAATGTGTCGCGACGCCACTGCAGTCGAGCCACAGTCTCACCATCACTCTGCCAACCTCCCCAGTATTTAGGACCACTCCGACTCTTCTCTTCCACCTTATCTGGTGAATCCAGGAGAAGGATACGTGCGCTGACCTGTCAGGGACTGCGTGTCACGAGCGCTCGTCTGGCCTGTGATAAAACACGCCCAGTTTGCTCCCAGGCCATGAAACGTGAATATGAATCAGATGACTCACCGTTTGCTCTGCGTGTGTGTGTTCATTGGCTTGTTTGTGTGTCCGTGCATCTGTGTGTGCGCAATAAGTGTGTGTTTGAGGCTTGCATGGTTTTTAGGATGCTACACACATCTCTAATAGAAATATTTAATATTTGATGGCGCCGTGGTTGAAAAGTGCTCAGGCTGCTGCACAGTTCCATCGAGGTCGTGCTCGGTTCGCCAAACTGCGTTTTCTGACCGTTTTCCTCATCAGCATGAGAGAAGATGAAAAACCAGCAGGTTGTTTATCTCCCAGTACGCTTATCGCCATGTAGCCGACTGTAAACAGACAGACGGCAGTTTAACGGACTACTTCTCCCGGCGTAGGAAGGAGGTGATGTGACTTCTGATGTTTTAAACACAAACGCATCATGTTTCTGTTCAGCAGCTGAATAGATTTTATTTGAAGCCATGGTTTCTCCTCAGAAACTGATGGATAAAATGTTATTAGAGATGAGTTTTGCTGTAAAGCCTGAAGCAGAAAGTCGATGACAGAGAAGATTCCATTACTCTACTGGTTTCTACTGGTTTCTGATGGTTTCTGATGGTTTCTGATGGTTTCTAAACACTTCTGGAGAATCTACCTGCATGGATCCACAAACCTGGTTTATCTCAGCTCTGTTTTACGTTTCAAACTCGATTCTAAAGGTTATCATCAACACTCGAAACCGTTTCAACAGCAGAGAGAGAAAGTTGAACTGGTCGATCAGAACCGTTAAAACCTACAGGAACCCACACATGACGATAACGTGGATGAAATGGAAGGTCAGACATGAAGGTTGTTTGATGTTTTAGCAGATCTGGAACAGATAAATATCACAACAGATTTTTCTCGTTCTGGTGCAAAAACATGCAAAACCAGTAAAACCAGTAGTCAGTGTGTTTACTAACATCCCTGTCATTTCATCACAAAGTAAACAACAACAACATGCATGAAACAAACACGCCGATGAAGATGTTTTTGTTTGTTTTACATCCATTCATCCGTTTGTTTCTGAGCCAGCAGCCTCTTCTGGTGCTGGAGGTGAACATCTGCTCTGACTGCAGCTGGAAGCTGAGTCCGATGCTGGACGAGCTCCAGTCAGTCCACCTCCAACGCTTCACTGGAAAGTCTCCAGTAACACCATGAAAACCATCAGTGTGGCTCTTCAGGATCTAACACATAATAATGTTACCATCGATCAACACCTGAGAACCAGTTAGTTTCACACCAGCGTGAAGCAGAAGTGTGCGACATCGTGTCATTGTGATGCTATCAGACGTTTCCGGTGTGATCATGGCGGAAACGTGAAACGTGGCGGAGCAGGAACACAAGCAGATCGACCAAAGTCACTTTTCCACCAGTCGCTTCTTACGTCTCGAACGCGTCTCCTGATGGATGCAGGCGAGGAGCGGCAGCAGACCCCCCAGCAGTGCTCCATGTTTAAACGTAATGTTTTCAGGCCCCTGGCAGTGGCTCAGAGGTAGACATGCTTGTCTTGTGACCTGATGGTCGGCGGTTTGAGTCCTGCTCCCTGCACGGCTGCCTCAAGGAGGACTGTTCTCTGAGGGCTGGTCACAAGCCCGGATCAATGCAGATGGTTGCTGTGGCAACAAGCTGAAAGGGGCTTTTCAGATCCTTCTACACACTTTAGAAAGTCCAGTAACTTTGGAGACTTACAGATGTGAAAACATACCATCACCCCCCCCCCGTGTCCCAAAGCCTTGGCAGGAGGCTGGTGTGGTGCTGGACGAAGTCTCCCAATGCTCTTTTTACCAGTTAGTAGCAGCAGCAGGTGTAGAAAATGCTGCTCTAGACGATGTCCAGGTGTCGTAAAGCAAGATGGAGCTGATGCTCTGCAAGGGGAAAAGGTCATGAGGGGCTGCGACGGTGGCTTCAGGAGGGTCGTCATGAATGTCACTGTGCCAGAGAAACCAGTCAAAAGCTCCTGGTTTTCAGGTTGGACAGTTTACAGCCAGATTCATCCTGAATTATGGTTTTAAAGCTTTAAAGCAGAGTTGGATGTCACATGGGGTGGTTAGACGGGCAATCAGTGTTCGGGTTTGGTTGAGTGATAGGTAACTCTACCATGCTTCATGAAGTCTTATCGAACACGTCCCGGAGGATACTGTGTGCCAGCATTGTGACGAGGTGTGCACGGTCAACTCGAGATCCTGCATGCCTCGATGGCCGGGACCCCTGGCCGCTGTGTGTGTTTGTATGTTTAAAGTGTGGCAGGGTGTCCCACCATTACACTTCCACATTGAGTTGTGTTGGTAGGGTGTTGGGCGTGTCCGGAGGTGCGGTCCGGGTGTTATGTCTCTGGATTTATATGTTCAGATGGGGTTTGGGGGGGGGGGGGGTTGGAGATGGGTCAGAGGTGTGTGGGAGGCTGGGTCTCTTGCATCAGTTCTACCTTAGTCTTTTCTCTGTGTGTGAGGCTAAGTTCTTCCATTCTTTGTGACCTGGACAGCATTAGAGTCTGGTTCCATTACTTTGGGTTTGTGAGTTTTACTTTAAGGGGGTATATTCGGGGATTAGTGGTTGGGGGTGTGTTGGTTAGGTTTAGGCATCAAGGTAGGAGTGGTTAGGGTTAGTGTATATCACCTAGTCAGGGTTAGGGTCAGGTTGATGATTTATTCTCAAGTTTGGATCCACATAAACCTTCAGCATGAGTCATGTGATGATGTCAGACCATAAAGGTTGTTTAGCTGCAGCTTATGTGCATGTGAGTGTGTGCACGTACATGCACTTGTCCTGTCATACACACAGATTAAAATGTCTTTTCACTCCAACCTGACCTGCAAGTTTGACAAGGTTCACTAAAAAATCTGCATGTAAAGGTTGCAGCTGGGTGTGTGTGTGTGTGTGTGTGAGGTGGGGGGGTGTTGCCCTTCACAGTGACGAGGGGTTGTAGCTCATTTAGGTTCACTCCATGATGGATGATTTCGTTGAGGTGCTTTACTGTTCGTCCATCAAGTTAATGTGTTGTGGCGACGCCGTGAGGCCATGCGGCGTGGGGCCGGCGTAGGTCAGCTTGGGGCCGGCGCGGGGCCGGCGCGGGGCCGGCGCGGGGCCGGCGCGGGGCCAGCGTGGGGCCGGCGCGGGGCCGGCGCGGATGGTTGTTAGAGTTGGGAGATTCCTGCTAGGTGTGCGTGAGCATCATCGCTCTGCACCGTCTGGGTTTATACCTGCTCAGCATGGCGGCAGTGGCGATGGCGGCAGTGGCTGTGGTTTGACCCTGGGGGTCACGGCAGGTCACGGCACGCGGGCCAGCGGTGAAATGGCCGGTCTGATTGCGAAATGCTTCCAATCTGCTGCAAACAGGATGAGTGTTTGGGGATCTTGATAATCTGGTGTTCATGCTGCTGGTCGTGTGCCTCGGACGCACACGCAGCACGTCCATCATCAGCCGCTCTGTGCACGCAGGTTATGAGGAAGCAGAGGAACGATGCAGGAGCTGTCAGGTGACCGAGACTTTAAATCCATGAGGAGAAAATCAGTAAACATCGCTTTCCTTCATTGTGACGTCAGATACGTTCACACATGCCGGCTACGTTCACCTGGTCCTCTCAACACACACACCAGCTGCAGCCTGAAGCGTTCCCCCCACCACCACCACCACCACCAGCAGGACATTCAGCTGTCAGGGACTAAACACATGAAAGTCGTTTCCAGTTTTCTTTCCATCATCTGAAAGTCAGTCTGCTCTGCTGTGGACCATACAGCAGCAGAAGCCAGGGTGGGCTTCCTGAATGTCACCAGGTCTAAGAAGAACTAGGAGGAGCAGGGAGGCAGAGACAGAGGAAGAGAAGCACAGCGGTGAGGTGACATGAGCTCCCTCTGTCCTTGCAGTGAGGCGTTCTCATGCTGTGCTGTGATTTCCCGGCCAGGGAGGGGAGCTGCTGGATCCCAGATAGAAAGCATCCGTTGCCGTGCAGCAGCATCCGTTGCCATGCAGCAGCATCCGTTGCCATGCAGCAGCATCCGTTGCCATGCAGCAGCATCCGTTGCCATGCAGCAGCATCCGTTGCCATGCAGCAGCATCCGTTGCCGTGCAGCAGCATCCGTTGCCATGCAGCAGCATCCGTTGCCATGCAGCAGCATCCGTTGCCATGCAGCAGCATTCGTTGCCATGCAGCAGCATCCGTTGCCATGCAGCAGCATCACGCAGCGTCTCCTTGCAACACCATTCATCAACGACCCCCCCCACCTGCAACACATGTCTGATGAGCCGCTTAGCTTTATGACTTTTATCTCTCAACTCTGCTCCTTTCTTCTCCTCCATAGCTTTGTTGTGCAGCGTCGTCCTCACCCCATCTCTCCCCCGTCCCTCTCCCCCATCACCCTCCCCCCTCTGCTCCCTGCCACGTATAAAATGGGAGTTTCTCTTCACTGTATCCGGGCAACCTGCTAAGCACCAGCAGAGTTGTGTGTTATAGTGTGTGTGTAGTAGTGTGTGTGTAGTTGTGTGTGTGTAGTTGTGTGTGTGTAGTAGTGTGTGTGTAGTAGTGTGTGTGTTGTATTGTGTGTGTAGTAGTGTGTGTGTTGTATTGTGTGTGTAGTAGTGTGTGTGTAGTAGTGTGTGTGTTGTATTGTGTGTGTAGTAGTGTGTGTGTTGTATTGTGTGTGTAGTAGTGTGTGTGTAGTAGTGTGTGTGTAGTAGTGTGTGTGTAGCTCTGTCCCAGAAAGCAGAGCATTATTTACTCCTGCAGTGAGGAGCTGTTCTGACTGAGTGGGCAGGAGGAGCGGAGATGACCACTGGAACGTTGACACGACCAGCAATGGACAAGCTCCGCCCCCTTCCCGCCGTCGCTGGTCTGACTGGGAACCAGTTAGCCCAGACAAGCTCAGAAACATGCATGTGTGTGACACGAGTTATAGAGTTTACAGGTTGTAGTCAGAGGAGAGCTCCTGAGTGTGTGTGTGTGTGTGTGTGTGTGTGTGTGTGTGTGTGTGTGTGTGTGTGTGGTTGTGCTGCTGGGACAGGTGTGGTTCCTAAAGCAGCCAATCACATCCAGCCGCTGTTTCACTGGTCAGAGAGACACCTGCGTCCTCATTATGGAGACACTATATACTCTCTCTCTCTCTGTCTCCATACTCCACACAAACATGCAGTTCTTCAGCAAACATGTATAAAAGGTTCATGGCGACACCTCCTGGACTGGACTGCATCTCCTGGACTGGACTACACATCCTGGACTGGACTGCACCTCCTGGACTGGACTACATCTCCTGGACTGGACTGCATCTACTGGACTGGACTACACATCCTGGACTGGACTGCACCTCCTGGACTGGACTACATCTCCTGGACTGGACTACATCTCCTGGACTGGACTACACCTCCTGGACTGGACTGCATCTCCTGGACTGGACTACACCTCCTTGACTTGACGACACCTCCTGGACTGGATTACATCTCCTGGACTGGACTGCATCTCCTGGACTGGACTACACATCCTGGACTGGACTACATCTCATGGACTGGACTACACCTCCTGGACTGGACTACATCTCCTGGACTGGACTACACCTCCTGGACTGGACTACATCTCCTGGACTGGACTACACCTCCTGGACTGGACTACATCTCCTGGACTGGATTACATCTCCTGGACTGGATTACATCTTCTGGACTGGATTACATCTCCTGGACTGGACTGCACCTCCTTGACTTGACGACACCTCCTGGACTGGACTACATCTCCTGGACTGGATTACATCTCCTGGACTGGACTACACCTCCTTGACTTGACGACACCTCCTGGACTGGATTACATCTCCTGGACTGGATTACATCTCCTGGACTGGACTGCATCTACTGGACTGGATTACATCTCCTGGACTGGACTACGTCTCCTTGACTTGACGACACCTCCTGGACTGGAAGACACCTCCTGGACTGGACTACATGACACCTCCTGGACTGGACTACATCTCATGGACTGGACTACACCTCCTGGACTGGACTACATCTCCTGGACTGGATTACATCTCATGGACTGGACTACACCTCCTGGACTGGTCTACACCTCCTGGACTGGACTACATCTCATGGACTGAATTACATCTCATGGACTGGACTACATCTCCTGGACTGGACTACATCTCCTGGACTGGACTACACATCCTGGACTGGACTGCATCTCCTGGACTGGACTACATCTCCTGGACTGGACTACACATCCTGGACTGGACTGCATCTCCTGGACTGGACTACACATCCTGGACTGGACTACATCTCCTGGACTGGACTACATCTCCTGGACTGGACTACACATCCTGGACTGGACTGCATCTCCTGGACTGGACTACACATCCTGGACTGGACTACATCTCCTGGACTGGACTACACATCCTGGACTGGACTACATCTCCTGGACTGGACTACACCTCCTGGACTGGACTGCATCTCCTGGACTGGACTACACCTCCTTGACTTGACGACACCTCCTGGACTGGATTACATCTCCTGGACTGGACTACATCTCCTGGACTGGACTACACATCCTGGACTGGACTACATCTCCTGGACTGGACTACACATCCTGGACTGGACTGCACCTCCTGGACTGGACTACACCTCCTGGACTGGACTACATCTCCTGGACTGGACTACACATCCTGGACTGGACTGCACCTCCTGGACTGGACTACATCTCCTGGACTGGACTACACCTCCTGGACTGGACTACACCTCCTGGACTGGACTACACCTCCTTGACTTGACGACACCTCCTGGACTGGATTACATCTTCTGGACTGGATTACATCTCCTGGACTGGACTGCACCTCCTTGACTTGACGACACCTCCTGGACTGGATTACATCTCCTGGACTGGATTACATCTCCTGGACTGGACTACACCTCCTTGACTTGACGACACCTCCTGGACTGGATTACATCTCCTGGACTGGATTACATCTCCTGGACTGGACTACGTCTCCTTGACTTGACGACACCTCCTGGACTGGAAGACACCTCCTGGACTGGACTACATCTCATGGACTGGACTACACCTCCTGGACTGGACTACATCTCCTGGACTGGATTACATCTCATGGACTGGACTACACCTCCTGGACTGGTCTACACCTCCTGGACTGGACTACATCTCATGGACTGAATTACATCTCATGGACTGGACTACATCTCATGGACTGGACTACACCTCCTGGACTGGACTACATCTCCTGGACTGGATTACATCTCATGGACTGGACTACATCTCCTGGACTGGATTACACATCCTGGACTGGACTGCATCTCCTGGACTGGACTACACATCCTGGACTGGACTGCATCTCCTGGACTGGATTACACATCCTGGACTGGACTGCATCTCCTGGACTGGACTACACATCCTGGACTGGACTACATCTCCTGGACTGGACTACACCTCCTGGACTGGACTACACCTCCTTGACTTGACGACACCTCCTGGACTGGATTACATCTTCTGGACTGGATTACATCTCCTGGACTGGACTGCACCTCCTTGACTTGACGACACCTCCTGGACTGGATTACATCTCCTGGACTGGATTACATCTCCTGGACTGGACTACACCTCCTTGACTTGACGACACCTCCTGGACTGGATTACATCTCCTGGACTGGATTACATCTCCTGGACTGGACTACGTCTCCTTGACTTGACGACACCTCCTGGACTGGAAGACACCTCCTGGACTGGACTACATCTCATGGACTGGACTACACCTCCTGGACTGGACTACATCTCCTGGACTGGATTACATCTCATGGACTGGACTACACCTCCTGGACTGGTCTACACCTCCTGGACTGGACTACATCTCATGGACTGAATTACATCTCATGGACTGGACTACATCTCATGGACTGGACTACACCTCCTGGACTGGACTACATCTCCTGGACTGGATTACATCTCATGGACTGGACTACATCTCCTGGACTGGATTACACATCCTGGACTGGACTGCATCTCCTGGACTGGACTACACATCCTGGACTGGACTGCATCTCCTGGACTGGATTACACATCCTGGACTGGACTGCATCTCCTGGACTGGACTACACATCCTGGACTGGACTACATCTCCTGGACTGGACTACATCTCCTGGACTGGACTACACATCCTGGACTGGACTACATCTCCTTGACTTGACGACACCTCCTGGACTGGATTACATCTCCTGGAATGGATTACATCTCCTGGACTGGACTACACCTCCTTGACTTGACGACACCTCCTGGACTGGATTACATCTCCTGGACTGGATTACATCTCCTGGACTGGATTGCATCTCATGGACTGGACTGCATCTCCTGGACTGGACTACACCTCCTGGACTGGACTACATGACACCTCCTGGACTGGACTACATCTCATGGACTGGACTACACCTCCTGGACTGGACTACCTCTCCTGGACTGGATTACATCTCATGGACTGGACTACACCTCCTGGACTGGACTACACCTCCTGGACTGGACTGCACCTCCTGGACTGGACTACACCTCCTGGACTGGACTACATCTCAAGGACTGAATTACATCTCATGGACTGGACTACATCTCCTGGACTGGATTACATCTCCTGGACTGGATTACATCTCATGGACTGGACTGCATCTCCTGGACTGGACTACACCTCCTGGACTGGACTGCATCTCCTGGACTGGACTGCATCTCCTGGACTGGACTACATCTCCTGGACTGGACTGCATCTCCTGGACTGGACTACATCTCCTGGACTGGACTACATCTCCTGGACTGGACTACACATCCTGGACTGGACTACATCTCCTGGACTGGACTACACATCCTGGACTGGACTGCATCTCCTGGACTGGACTGCACCTCCTGGACTGGACTGCATATCCTGGACTGGACTGCACCTCCTGGACTGGACTGCATCTCCTGGACTGGACTACACCTCCTGGACTGGACTGCACCTCCTGGACTGGACTGCATCTCCTGGACTGGACTACATCTCCTGGACTGGACTACACCTCCTGGACTGGACTACACATCCTGGACTGGACTACACCTCCTGGACTGGACTACATCTCCTGGACTGGACTGCATCTCCTGGACTGGACTGCATCTCCTGGACTGGACTACACATCCTGGACTGGACTACACCTCCTGGACTGGACTGCATCTCCTGGACTGGACTACACATCCTGGACTGGACTACATCTCCTGGACTGGACTGCATCTCCTGGACTGGACTACATCTCCTGGACTGGACTGCACCTCCTGGACTGGACTGCATCTCCTGGACTGGACTACATCTCCTGGACTGGATTACACCTCCTGGACTGGACTTAATCTCCTGGACTGGACTGCACCTCCTGGACTGGACTACACATCCTGGACTGGACTACGTCTCCTGGACTGGACTGCACCTCCTGGACTGGACTGCATCTCCTGGACTGGACTGCACCTCCTGGACTGGACTACATCTCCTGGACTGGACTACACATCCTGGACTGGACTACATCTCCTGGACTGGACTGCACCTCCTGGACTGGACTGCATCTCCTGGACTGGACTACACATCCTGGACTGGACTACATCTCCTGGACTGGACTGCACCTCCTGGACTGGACTGCATCTCCTGGACTGGACTGCACCTCCTGGACTGGACTGCATCTCCTGGACTGGACTACACCTCCTGGACTGGACTGCACCTCCTGGACTGGACTGCATCTCCTGGACTGGACTGCATCTCCTGGACTGGATTACATCTCCTGGACTGGACTACACATCCTGGACTGGACTGCATCTCCTGGACTGGACTGCACCTCCTGGACTGGACTGCATCTCCTGGACTGGACTACGTCTCCTGGACTGGACTGCACCTCCTGGACTGGACTGCATCTCCTGGACTGGACTGCACCTCCTGGACTGGACTACATCTCCTGGACTGGACTACACATCCTGGACTGGACTACATCTCCTGGACTGGACTGCACCTCCTGGACTGGACTGCATCTCCTGGACTGGACTACACCTCCTGGACTGGACTGCATCTCCTGGACTGGACTGCATCTCCTGGACTGGATTATATCTCCTGGACTGGACTACACATC